>NW_005842240.1:1724286-1753398 GCF_000455745.1 Alligator sinensis | reverse complement strand
CCCTACACTTTCCTCCTGATCCATAAAGAGCTAGAAGCATGCTGAAATGTCACTGTGGGCAAAGCACTCCACCACCAAGGCTTGCAGGGTCTGCGTACACCGGGCTCCATAAAGCCCTAACAGAGACCGGTGCCCGGGTGGTGGCAGCGTTACCCCAGGCTTGTGGGAGGTGTCCAGAAAGGGGGCCGGCCAGATGTAGGCTCCCCAAGGGAGACTCCTGGAGCATGGGTTTGGGTATGGCACAGTGCAGTGGGTGGCTTAGCGTAGTAGCGCCCCCTATTGTCCAACCACAGAGGGGATGCCACAAAAAGGGTTTGAGGACTGGAGAAAATGTCTTACAACTAGAGACCTCAAACTCTCAATCTGTTTAGTTTAAGAGAAAAAAAAAAGAAAGGTGACTTGATAACAGTGCATAAGTATCTCCAAAAGGAAAATATACTGGGAGCCACAGGGCCATTTAATTAATAAAGGCAAAAAAGAAACCAGTGCCTGGAGGCTGCTTACAAACAATTCACATTGGAAAGAAGACAATTTTTTAACAATGAGGGTGATTAACTGTTGGAAAAAAATAACTAAGAGAATAATGGACTCTGTTTTTTGGTATCACCCAAACAAAACCAAATGCCTTTCTGCAAGTTATAATTTAGCCAAATGCACATTTGGGTCAGTGCAGACGTAAATGGGTGCAATGCAATGATTTCTGATATGTAGGCAGTTAGACTAGATAACCTAATGTTCCATTCTGGCCTTACATATATGAAACTGAAAAAAAAACTGCTTTAGTATGAATAAAAGTAGTTGATTTTAATGAAGCTACTTGCAGAATACGATGCAGTACAGATTGAACAGGGGTGGGGCGGGGAGGGGAGGTCCTCTCTTGTCCCTTAAGTCTGGCTAATACCACTACCATGTTTTAGGATAATGGAAAACCCATAAATTATTTTAAATCATTTCAGGCCCATTCAATTCTCCTTTGACAAATGGGAAGTGTCACAATGGAAAAGGGCAATAGGGTCAGTGCATTCTGCTCGATACATTTTTTACTATATCTGTACATTACCAAGGAGATCAAAATCTTGTCTGTCATGCACTCTGTAGGTGGGCACAGGTGCCTGGATTAACATAGGCGAAAGTCAGATCTAAATTTAAGGAAGTTTTCCCTAGATTTAAGGGAAAAACTTCTTCATGGTTAATGTGACCAGACTGTGGAACAGACTCCCAGCGGGGGTGGCGCAGGCACCTACTCTGGAGATTTTCAAAAAGAGACTGGACGCACACCTTGCTGGGGTTATTTGACACCAGCAGTCTTTCCTGCCCAGATCAGGGGGGCTGGACCCAATGATCTCACGAGGTGAGATTCTAAATATATAAAGGACTTAGTCAGTCTGTGTGTCTGTCTGTCCATAACGCTCCAGGAGCACTCTGATTGGTTGTCTCACCAGCCAATCACAATGCTCACTGAAACTACCATCAGAGTGCACAGACAAACACACAGACAGGCGGCCAGACATGAGGGTGAGTATCGCGGGGTCGGATGTGGAGTGGGGGTTAGTGGGGGGTGGTGCATGGCTGGATGGAGAGCAGTGACAGCGCGGGGCGGTGGTTGGGGGGTGGGGCATGGGTCTATACGTGGAGTGGGGCTGTGTGGCATGTGGCCGAAAGTGAGCGTGGGCTGGTGGTGGTGGCTGCGGTGTGCAATCTTTCTCCCCTCTCCTCCTCCCCCAGCCCCCTGCTCCTGGGAGGTGGCAGTAGCACAGGGTGGTGGTGCACGGTGCTCCATCACCGCCCTCCTATCATTCTTGATGGGCAATTCACGTGTGTGTGTGTTGTGTGTGTTGTGTGTGTGTAGCCATAAAAACAGTTGTAAGGGACAAAGCACACTAGTTTCAGTGCTTTCCTTCTGTTCTGAAAAGCAGTCAAAAGTGTTGGGTGCTTTTCTTTTTTATGTTACATGTTTTACTGATAGGGAAAAAATAAAAAAGATGTTTGAAAATTCAGCAAGGCAGGAAAAGCTTATTTAAGAACAACAACAATAAAACCATTGAGACAAAAGGTAATTACTTGGAAAATCTGAACATATGCAAATCAGCCAGTGTGAATGGAATGTATCTGCAGGTGACAAGGGAATTAGCTAAAGAAATGTCAGGATTGTGCTGAGGATGTAATAGAATTTTCCAAAGAAAAATGTTTGTTACTTTTGATCCTGTGACCTCACTTCGTCCCTTGCCAGGAAATGCATCAAGACAAAAATTCATTATGAACCATATCCTTGTGAGCATCTACATAGGACTTAGGCAGAATTTAGCTACCTAAGTGACAAAGAATGACCTGAGCCAGCCCCATGCGGTTTCCCTAAAACTGCTTAAGCCTGAAGTGATGCCTAGTCTTGGGCTGCTGTGCATGGTAAGAAGAGAGCTAGATTTGCCACTTAGGCACTTATCCTCTGCTCGAGTGCTTTTGTGGTCCAAATCAGCGTGGGCAGCATTTAGTCTGCCAAAGTCTCTGATTCTTTAGGCAAAGTCCACCTAGCAAATGTTTGACAGTGAGTGTATAAAGCAATCCAGTGCAAGCTGAAGCTGTGGGTGGTGGTAAAATGGTAGTGATATCTTGCCACATAAGAGCCCTTGCTCAGGAATCTGGAGACCGGTCTCACCTTTAGAGGATTCATACCTCCCACTTACCAGTAGAGTGCTCAAACCATCAGGATACAAGTATAAGGAAAAACTTTCCTCTTCCTGTTGAAGCTGGACCACTGGACAGTCAAGAGTACAAGATTCATGGGGCCAGGAGGAGTGCAAGGAAAAAGGAGCTGACTGGGTGCATCCACATGTGTGCATTACTGCTGAGTTGGCTAATTAGCTCCACAGTTAAGTGTCACAGTCTACACAGACAAGTTCCTTGGGTGAATTTGATATCTTTTATTAGACCAACCCAAATGGTTGGAGAATAGTTATTAAGCAAGCTTTCGGGTTCAAAAACCCTTCGTCAGGCTCAGGAAGCTGCAGCAGTCGGTGTGTGCTCTTCCTGGATGGAATGAAAAGTGAAGAAGCCAGGGGCTGGGCTGGGCGGGGGAGTCAGTTGCCAGGCAGATTATAATGTATCAAAAATCCAATGTCTATGTTTAGTCCCTGATCTCTAGTATCCAGCAGGTTGATGAAATGGAGCTCATAGGCTCGTCTCTGGGATGTGTTGTGTAAATTTCCCTTGAGGATCAGGACCGAGAGATTGGAGAGAGAGTAGCCCTCCTGTGAGTCTACACATGCACCAATATTTGGGCGCGGTAAATTAATTAACTCTTCTGTAGGGTAGTACTGTCCAGGACAGTAGATGGAGTAGTTACATGTGATCAAATGCACATGTAGATGGTGACAGAGGCTGCCTGGGCCACAAGGGTGCTTAAGTCCGGGGGCTGCCTGCTACCTAGTCCCATACAGTAGTATTCTCATGCCTCAGCCAGCCCCTCCACTACCCGATGCCACTTGGAGCCCGAGGCTAGACCTCTGCCTGCCTGGGGCTGCTCCACCCTGGCTCAGAGTGCTGTGGTCCTGGGCGTGTGTGCAGACACTGCACCCAGGAGCAGCTGACTCCTGCATGAACTGTGCCAGAGTTTATCACGTCACCTTATTGGCATGTCTAGATGCACCAACTATGTAGCTTAGCAGTTCTAGCACTTAGAAAAGGCAGAGCCTTGGATTCTGGCTCCTGCATCTGGTAGTTTACATTATACAGTTGTTAATTAAAAGCAGAAAAAAAAAATACTGCCAGAGGCCAGTTGCCCAAAAGTGTTTTGTTGATGTTGTTGGGATGGGTGGATGTCCTTTATTACTCTCATTTTTGTTTGGGAAATGGTTATTCATCTCCCATTTGGTGTTACAAATGACAAACTATTGGAACTTATTTACTGAATGAATGACCAACCTATTCAGGTTTATTGTAAACCTCAACTCCAGTTTCAACTACTTTGGCAAATTGAAAATGAACATTTCTGTTTGCTTGGGGATGTCAGTGGGCCTAAGGTGCTCTATTAATTTTTTTTTCACACACTGCATTTAAGCTGCTTGTCAAAATATGCAGTAGGGACACTATTTTCCCCCAGGGGATGTTTACAAATCCCTTCCAATGGGAGGTGAGTAGAATCAGGTGGCATGTTAACATCTTCTGTAGCTGGAAGGAATGGGCATTGGTCCATCATAGTCCACCCTGTCCAGACACAGGACAGGCATGAGTTTCTTCTACTAGAACTTGCTATATTTAGATCTGGGTTTTTTTTAGTGGTGGGAGAGGACAGAACCCCAAGGAATCTCCTGGGGATGGAGCGGGGTGGGGTATGATGGTTTTTAAGGGGTATAAACGGACAAGACAGGGCATCATGAAATGCAGTGGAAAGCAGTGGGACTTAGTGAGGAAGCTGCTGTACTCCCTTGCCAGTTGCCATTACTCTGACTTACCGCTTGGCCAACTGCTGTTGCTTGTTTGAGCTGTGCTGCTGCTGAAGGGGACAAATTTTACTGAGTTTGGGGTTTTTTTTTGTTTTGTTTTCCTAACTAATAACATTTAAGGTGCCTCCCTGATTTGGGAGCCTAAATCCCATTGGAAAAAATTAAAATAAGGAATGAAGAACTTAAATAGCCACTTAGACGCTTTTGAATCTTTTTCCAAGAAACAAGAACTCATTCTATTTAATAATGAGGATCATCATCCAGCTGCTGTGCTTAGCAAATGTTGGCATTTCTCTAAGTAGAGTTATTTCACTAGCATCTAAGGAAGGGGGCTTCCCAAGACAGATAGGTGGGAGGGCTTTAGGATGAGGGGAAGGATTTTGCCAAAGCAGAGGGGAAAGAATCCAGTTACTGGGAGATAGAGAAGGTGTTTGAACATAAATTTAGAACTAAGCATCTCATGAAACCTTTTGAGGTTAGCTCACTCCTTATGACAACCAGCAGTGGTGATGATTTTCATCTGTAACCCTTTACTCTAGGTAACGTATAATATTTAATCTACCAATTTATCATACCAAGGAAAGTGAGACACCCACTAAATTATTTTGCTAGTAAGCACCTGGAAATGCCAACTAGAAAGGAAAAGGGACAAAAACCCCTCTAATCTTTTCAAATCATTGAACATACTTTGCTTTGTTTCATTTTTCTTTAGGACTGGAGCCATCCCTTTATAAATTCCCTCAAGTTAATGCACACAACACACCCTAACTGACCCAGCAATGGGATATATAGAATTGCTCCATCCCATTACCCTTAATCCTGGCTCTTTGAAAGTCAGCAGTGTCGATAATGTGCCAGATCTGGCACATAATGAACCTTATGAATCACAGTCGTTGTTCTTTTGGGGTAAAGCCGCTGCACAAGGGTCATTGTATTCATTAACCACTTCAGTGGTTCAGACCTTAATTATGAACAAAAGACTTAAATATGCACTTTTTTAAAAGTAAAAGAACTTATGTTTCAGTTGCAAGAGGGTCTACTATATACATGATGGCCACGTCCAGACAGGCACGGCCTTGCAGTATGTGGTGCTGCAGACTTATCTGTAGTGCCACATACCGCACATTCAGGCTTTTCCCATGCTGCTACCTTGCAGCATGGATTTTTTTTTGACCTCTGGTAAACCAGAGCCTGGTTGACTGGGGCTACACTGGCTCCTAGCTAGGCTCTAAGCTGTAGGAGTATTGCAGATGCAGCTTCCCTGGCCCCCAAGGCTCCAGGTAAGGCTTCTGGGGCCAGCAACTTTGCTGGCCCTAGCCTCCCCTACCCCACTCGGGGTAATCAGCCACGTGCCAGAGGGCACAGGGCATACAAGGTGTCCTGCTGGTAGTTGTCCCCATGGAACGAAATGTCCGCACTTATCTTTATGTGGCCAATGGGTCCAGTTCTGGTCTCAAAGAAGAATGGGGTTTAAAATAAGTCTACGAATAAGGTTCAAAGCACTTCACTATGTAGTTGCCCTTTATTCTAGAACAATAATTTATTAGATTTTTCCCCTGTATTGTGCTACTTTATGAGGGAAAGATTAACCATGTTCTATGTTCTTCTGAATGTTTGAGTCCTCACTGCTGGCTTCCTCACCTCATGGACCACCATGGGCCTGTTTTACATCTTTCTGGTAATGTAAAGGGCCTGACATGGATGCTGCCAGTTTTCTCTGCCAGGCCAAATTCATGGGTCCTTAATATATCTTGATGTGGTATTTAACTATTTATGCACTGTAGTCTCCATGATATCGAGGTGCTGAACACAACAGAAAGAGATGCTTAAAGACAGAGTTGAGTGAAAATCAGAACTTCTTTCTTGTAGGAAATTCAAATGTGGTTTCATCCCACATCCAGAGGAAGAGTCAGACTATGGAAACTGTCACAATAGACAGCTCAGAAAAATTCAATTTGGAAATGTCAGGATTAAACTGCTTCTGACTCAGGGCCCTGTGTACTGGCTCATGGATGTTGTAGTTCAGGCAGCGAATGTCTTCATTCTGCCTTGTGGGCAGGGCTCCCTGGCCAGACTACACTTCCCACAATGCACCCACTGTCATGTGACTCCCAGGCTACATCACACAGCTCAGTCAGCAGGGAGCCTGAGAAAAGAGCTCTGTGTGTAGGCGAAATGAGGGGCTTGTGTGCAAAACACTTTAAAGTGGGCTAAATGCTTTTGCACTACTTTAATGGTGTCGGTGTTTGCACATGTTGGCGGTGTATTGAGCATTAATTCTTGCCACTGTAGGAAATTCTGTGGCGTAATGCGACTTAAATGACTTGGGGTGACGCAAACTACAATTCGTTTGAGGTTTGAGGACTTTTAGTTTGCTGCCCCTACAGCCATGGAGTGAAGCACCGGGCTCTGTGCAGCTCTGTGGCTCTGCAGGAAGCCCGTGCAGGCAGCCTGGTAGCAGCCTGGGAAGGCAGGCTCTGCCCAAGAAAAGCAGCGAGCCTGATTCCCCCCCATGTCGGAGCTTGCAGGACTCAGAGCTTCCCTCCGTGCCTGCGGTGCCCCCCAGGACTGCCTGAGCTGGGTGCCTGCGGGCAGGTGCCACCTGGGAGGGGAGGGGAGCACCACTGCCATGGAGGGAAGCACCAGCCCCCCCACCCCAGGGATTGCTCTTACCATCGGCAGCTTGCCCTCCCCTCCCCACCGCCGGAGAGGCAGGTAAGTGCAGGGTGTATGCATAACACCTGGGTTTACTTTACCATAAACTGAAGCGGTGTGTTTAAAAACCCATCACTTCAATTTAGGGCCCCCGTTTCATCTACACATGCCCTCTGTTACTACCTTCCTGATTTTAGTGGGACTTGTTTTTGGATATAGGGACAAGTGTAACTAGATCAAAAAGCTCAGGAGTTACCTGAGTGCAGAAAGCCAGCAAGTTTGGACCGAAATTACTAGAGTTATGTGAAGAGTTCTCACCAAAACTAGCAACAAATGATATTTAGATAGTTATGTGAAAAAACCCTTGAATGTAGACAATTTGAAAAATTACCCTGGTGGTCATGAATGCAACTCTGCAAGAGCCTGCCAAAAGCAAAGAGTTGTGAATAAAATCAATAAGAAGGGAGGTTAGATCCAAAGGAATATAACATTGTGACAATGAAAAGAAGCTGAGAAAAAAATAGTTAGGACACACAAATGACTAAATGGTAGAAGGTACAAGGTCAGATCTCCTGTTCATCCTCTTGCTGTGAAACCATTTCCAAGGTTGAATTCTAAGCAGGCAAACCTCCAAAGGGCAATAGTATGGTCTGCAAGTTTGGGTTTTGTAAAACCTTAGAAGATGATTGCCTGAATTATCAGTCACCTCCACATATCATCATGGAGAAGGCTTTGTGTGTGCTTAACAAATGTGAAGAGCTTTCTGGTGTTTGGCTGCCTGTTTAAAATGTAAATACAAAGACATATGTTTGCTTTTGCTTTAGACCTTTCTCAATAGCTTCTGCAGCTGATGAATCTAAAATGACACTTGGAGGTTTTCTTTCCAGCTGATATTTCTGATGAAGCATTGGTCAATTGTGGAACGCAAAGGAAAATAGTGCAGCCTGCTGTAAAATTGCTGCACTTAATAACCTCAGTATTGGCCCTTGACATGAAACCAGGCTGATACCATTCTTAGATTATAGATTTAAAGATCCAGCAGAGTATAATCAGAATGAAAAGAAATAGGGGGAGGAGGTTCTTTTTTTTGCTAACTCAGAACTATCCCAGCACCTAGATGTAATAAGACAGCAATGCATCACTAACTTCTAAGATTAATATTCATACATTGTGTCTGGGAGTGCGGGAGAAGCAGGGGTTTAACATCATTTAGAGGCAGCAAAGAATTTACTTTTTGTGGTTAAGGAACTGCATTGATCACATCTCACTGCAGGAACTTTTCATTTACAGCTCTTGATACTGAAAATGCTGCAGTCTGGTACATTAAAGGCAACTGATTTGCATCTGTTTATCCCTTGAGTTACTGCTATATAGAATAATAACTGCAGAACAAATGCAAATGTGGGAATTGCTTTTTGGATCTGGAGAACAGATGTTTCAAGTGATTCTGCAGCCCTGAGGGCAATTTATATGGCATTTCTTTTCCCCTGTGGTCAAACAACTATCTTGCATGTCTCTGTTGGAGACAAAATTATTTCCTGCTTCACGTAGACTCATATGAAACTTCATGGACTTCAGTGGGTACGAGTGAAGGTAGAATTTGTCCCTGTTTGGCCCTTTTTGTTAAGTAGATGCTAGGGGGATAGATCTTAGTTGGTCCCAATTTACCCAAGGGTAACATCGAGGGATCCCATCCAATTGGATCACTGTGGTCTAAACAGTTGATCCATGGAACTGGGACCTCTCGAGTTCGGACCAGAGGTTGGGTATTGGAATCGGGGGCCAAGACACATATGCCAAAATCCAACTCTGTTTTTAAATGGGTAAGTAGCACTTTATGAATTTTAGATCCTAATTCTGTACAGTTTGCAAAATGCCCTCACCGCTTGAGTCCAATAGCCTAGTGGACACAGCACTGTTCTTATTACCAGTAGTGTGTCTGCATTTTGCATGTAGTAGTTATTGGGTAAAATGGAGATGTAAGATGAGATAGCTCCTACCTCAGTGTGTGTGTGTGGAGGGTGGGAGGCTGTGGGGAACTGTTCCATATTCTTGATCCTTTGGTACCCTTTTCTGTACCGTCTCTAGTTCTGCTCTATCCTTCTGAGATGCACCAAGCAGAACTGCACCCCATCTTCCCAATATTGTTGGCATAGGGTTTGAGAAAACAGCATCCTCATGTTTTCTGTTTTGCTGTCAGTTCCTGTCCTAACGATTCTTAGCATTTTGCTTTCTTTCTTGACCTTCACTGCATGTTGAACTGATGTTTTTGGTGACCCCTTTGGAGTCACTCCAAGATCACTTTCCTGGGTGCTAACATCTGATTCACAGGCAAGGCAGATCTGGGTGTGCATTGGTGTAGTCGTACCCTCCTTTCCACAGGGTGCCTCACCTTCTGGCAGGTCCAATTCCCCACAGTGTCAATGCCCAGGTTCCCTGAGGAGTCTGAGGAGGGCTGGCATGGGACACCTGTGGGGACCAAGCAGGGAACAGATGAGGAAGGGGGGACCATCCCACTGCTTCCAGTGTGCCTGGCTGAGCTGGGGGTAGGGGCAGCCCCAGGACAGCTCTTGTCCTGCACCAGTGGGGGAGGAGAGCAGAGATGGGGGACTGGGCTATGAGGACTGGCTGCATGAGATCCTGGGCTTGGACAGCAGCAGTGGTCAGGTCCTTGCTCTCCTCCTCCTCTACTACATTTTTTTCACTGTCCCGGGGGTACCAGTGGCAGGGATTGGCTACAAAGAGTGCCGGCCTCAGCCAAGGACTATGGCAGTGGTCAGCGCCCCCTTCCAGCGCCTACTCCCTGCCAGCAAGGGACATCTGTGGGGAATGGGAAGGTGGCAAGAGTACCTGAAAGGGAGGGGCTGTCCACTGTTATTGTCCCTGACCAAGCCCAGCCATCCTGCTGCCACTCAAAGAAGTTTCTTGATCCACCCACATTCACTGCTCCTTCCTGGGTATGTATAGTTAAAAAAAATATTTTCCCCACATGCATTAGTTTGCACTTATCAATGGTAAATTGAATGTGTCGCTTTGTTTCCAACTTAGTCTTGTGAGATGTTTCTGTAACTCTTCACCATCAGTTTAGGTTTTGACTACTCAGAATAATTTAGTATCATCAGATATTGCCCGTTTTCTATGTACATGTCTTCCAGATCATTTATGAATATATTTAACAATGCAGGTCCTGGCAGAGATCCGTGGGCAATGCTGCTGTTTATCTTCCTCCATTGGGAAAAAAACTACCCTTTAGGCCTCCCCTTTGCTTCCTATTTTTAACCAGGTTTCAGTTCACAAAAGGATTTTCCCTCAGATCCTATAACAGCTAAGTTTCTTTATGAGCTTTTGGTGAGGGATTTTGTCAATAGCTCTCTGAAAATCCAAGTTTATTATCAGGGAACTGAAGGATATTTTGAAGGTGCTATATAACTGCAAAACATTTTTTGGCATCTTTATTTATTTCAGGACAGCATTATGTCTTTAGCTTCTTTCATCCAAGTACCTTATAGCAGTCAGAAAAACACAACATTGACCATTTCTTTTCACAATATAGTGCTATAAAGGAAGGTAAACCTTTTACTTAGGTTTACTTGCCTTTTTGAGGGGCGAGGTGAGAATTTGTTCTTTTTTGGAATTGCTTCTTCATCTGTTTGCCAAGAGGAGTCTTCTGGTCATAATTATTTCAGAGACTCTGGTTATATTTCCTTTCATTTACTTACAATTTCTGCACAAAAGTGGGTTCTTTACAAACCTGTGTGATTTTTTTCTTAATGGACTCTAGCCACATCATGAAATAAAAGCCTACCTTTCATTTAAGCAATTTCAAATAAGGCTGGAATGTCGTTCACTCTTTGGTGCTTCTACACTTGCTTCAGTATAACTCAGAAGTCAGTAAAGTCACTTTTGACCTACAGAAATGGTTCAGGATGGTCCGTATGATGTCTGATCATCCACAGTGCAGCCATACCTGCAGTATCCAGTTCTGATCTGCAGTGGCATTTGCTGGGGTTTGTGGAGAGCTGACTCTCCTTGCTTAAAAGTTGAGACAAACAGGGCGAATAGAAGGAGAAGATGAAATGAAGAGCAAATGTGACTCACCTTTTTGCAAAAGGACATACTACCTTGTGTATGAAAGATAACTAAAAATACACATGCACTTTCCAAAAATGACTTTATCGTGTCAGCAGTTGCTGTAGCTGCCATGGGGATTTTAGGTAATCATGACTTGGAAAGAAGGGGATCCCATGACACATTTTCTCCACTAAGACAATCCACTCAACAAAAGATTGAACTTCTAATGTGCATCATTTGTGGCTGAGCACGGGATCTAGTAATAAGAGGACATGATTTAAGTAGGCATAGACATGAAAGGTTTAGTGAAGGAAGATTTGGAGTTTCTATCCTCTGGCAATGTATAAACAAGGAGACACTCCATGAAATAAAAAAGTGGAAAATTGTAAACTGATCAAAAGAAATATTTTTTCAAAAAGTGCATAAGTAGAATCTGCATGCATAGCTAGACGTATATCTATATATGCACATGCACACAACAAGGATAGTTTTAGTATTAAAGGAGTCTTACAGTAATATTATAGTCAGTAATGCTAAAAAGACTTATGACAATGAATGCATATCTACATGTCAATGAATGCACTTTTCCTAACGCACGTTAAATTTAGTACCTCTGGGTGCCTGTACATGAGTGTGGAGGCTGCTCTAACATGCTGTAATTCCAGTGCATCAGAGCAAATTCGATTAATCGAGTCCACTGGAGCATGTTTATTAGGGGTGTGTGAAGCTTTGGCTGCTGATTTGATTCGGAGGAGATTTGGCCCGATTCAGTGGCTGAATCTCCAAATCTGAATCAAATTGGGAGACCCTTTAATCTCTCTGAATCATACTGGAAGTCTCCGAATCAATTCGGAGAGATTTGACGATTCGGCCATAGATACAGCTTCATGTTTTTTCTGTGTACCTCAAAGTACCAGGCACGACTTGTGTACACTGAGATGGTGGGGTGGATGGAGCATCCCATGGGAGTGCAGGGGCGGTCCCCCACACTCTTGGTGGCAGACCCAGAAGTGGACCAGAAGTACTTTCGGTCCACTTTCGGGTCCTCCGTGGAGCGCACGGGGGACCCGCCCCCCTGCCGACTTGGCAATTGATGCCTCCTGGCTTGGAGGGGCATCCGGGGTCCCCCCACAGCCAATTGCTGAGCTAGGAGGGCATGGGGGAGGTCACATTCATTGTGATGCTTAACACACAGTAGCCTATTTTACTGTGCATTAGTGTATTAACACTTTTTTTCCATGACACTTTAATGCATAGGCTAATGCGCATTAAAACACACATGTAGATGCACCCCAAGGATAATAAGCTTCATGCTTAAGGAATTAAATCTATCTACCTCTAAATAGTAAGAATTGGGAGGCAACATCCATGCCAAGCCATTTTACCCTCTAGCTGCCTATTAAAGGGTTGCTTTTTTTACATCTTTGCCTTACACATCCAATAATGACCTCTGGAGACAAGAGGTAGGTAGTTAATCATGGTAGTCTGAAGTAAGGTAGAAGACAGGGTAGATTTGCACCTTATAGACTAACTGAATCAGAGAGAAATAATATAAACTTTTGTGAGCCCAAGCTCACTTCATTGGATGCTGTAAAAGGACATGTGCAGAGCAGTGTATAAAATGGAGACAGGGGAAGAGGCAAGCAAACAATAAATCAGGGGTGGGCAAAATGCAGCCTAGGGGCCAGATGCGGCCTGCCAGGCCATTTTATCTGGCCCATGGGGCCCCTAAAAATTTTAGAAAATTAATATTTACCTGCCCTGTTCTGCCTGCCATGTGGCCCTCGATGACTTGCCAAAACTCAGTAAGTGGCCCCCTGCCCAAAATAATTGCCCGCCCCTGCAATAAACCCGAAGAGATAAAGGGGGCACAAAAGGTAATCCAGGTAATGGGATAAGAATCTGTGGTTCCTTTTTAGAACATAACAGGATCCAGTCTGTGGATGACTGCATGTTCTGCAATTTCCCATTCAAGTTGGTTTTTAAAGTTTTGCTGTCTAAGATCAACTACCCTGAAGTCAGCTGAAGACAAACCAATGAGCTACATCTGATCCTGCAGTGTGATTCCTATATCTTCCTTGTTTGCAGGGTGATAGCACTAGTAAGTCAGAAACTAAACACGTGTGTGTTTTTTCCCCCTAAAGTTTTAGAGTGTTTTCTAAAGTTTCTTTTTTAAAAACTGAGGTTGTTTATAGAAATAATTATATATACAATGTTGTCTATATATAAATTATAGCTACATGCTCAGTGACAGGTGATTCTTCTAACGGAGAAGCAGATGCTGCTACTGAAATCCAGAGATTATTGATACTGTAAATTGCAATGGCTGTTTCAAAGAGGTTATTCTCTATTGTGCCAACACCTAATTAAGGGAATGTAAATATTCATATTTAGTCAGGCTTTCAATTTTAAAATGGATATCACAGGCCTTGTGTAAACACATCATTGGTATGTTGGCAATGGATAAATACAAGACATTTTGAGTTATAGTGAAACGATGAGCTCAAACCCTGTGCTTAGTTAAATGATCAACAGAGAATTCTGCTGGATTATACTGGTACAACCGAGAACAGGATCTGGCCTTGGTTTGTTAGGATCAAATTCTACTTATGTCTTCTTCTTCTTCTTCTTCTTCTTCACTTGTGCAACAACCTAGCAGGTATGAATTTAGGCTGCAAATCAGAAAAAATATTCTAGCCATCTGGGCAGTGAGCTCGTGAATGGCTTCCCCACAGGAGTAACAGAGGCAAAAACCTACCTAGCTTTAAGGTGGAGCTTGATATATTTCATAGATTTCACAGACATTAGGGGCTGGAAGAGATCATTGGGTCCAGCCCCCCGCTATTGACAGGAAGTCAGCTGGGATCAAGTGACCCCAGCAAGAAATAAATCCAGCTGTTTTTTGAAGGAATCCAGAGTAGGTGCTTGCACCACCTCTGGGGGGAGTTTGTTCCAGACCCTGGACACATGCACTGTAAGTAATTTTTTTCTAATATCCAGTCTAAATCAGCCTTCCTGGAGTTTATGGCCTTTAGACCTAGTTATCCCTTGGGGAGCTCTGGTGAACAGATGTTCTCCCAGGTCCTGATGCACCCCTCTTAATTGTAGGCTGCCACCAAGTCCCCCCTGAGCTTTCTCTTTTCCAGACTGAAGAGTCTCAAGTCCCTCAGCCTCTCCTCGTACGGCCTGCCCTCCAGGCCTTGGATCATATGAGTGGCTCTCCTCTGGACTCTCTCAAGCTTCTCTACATCCTTCCTGAAGTGGGGGGCCCAATACTGGATGCAGTACTCCAGCTGAGGTCTCACCAGGGCCAACTAAAGCGGGAGGATGACTTGCCTAGTTTTGCTTGAGATGCAAGGGGATGCACACCAGAGTTTGGTTAGCTTTGCCCACCACTGCATCACATTGGTGGCTTATATTCATCTTGTGCTCAGTCAAGACCCCCCAAGTCCTGATTGATGAAAGGGGTTATATAACGTGGTTATCTGAAGTGCCAGGGGACTTGGTTCAGTAGCCTGGTAGGCCCTTGATTGTTTTCCATAGACATTGTGCATGCATCTCTGAAAGCAAAAAATAGGCTTTGATTATGGGGATTGTTACACAAATAACAGAAAGTCATTTGCACCTTACAGTATGTCGGCATAAATGAGCAAACAGAATGGTCTACAGTCATTGGAGGACAACAAGCAACTCATTAGCAAAGTGAAGAAACAATGTTAGGACCTGATTAATGGGAAGAATCAAATCAGGTTGCAGGTTGAAGGCTTGTTGTCTTGATCTGCAGAAGGAACTCCATTGAACGACAAGTTTCTCTAACAAATAGTTACATCCTGCAGGACAGGTAGATTATTAAGAGGCCGGACAGTGCAATACATGTCTTTTCCACCAATCACTTAAGCACAGACTTAAGTTCCATTAAGTGCAAATACAGCTGGTTGTACGTGTCCATTACAGCAACTTTTTCTATCTTTTGCTATGACGTGCAAGTCCACTCAATACACTGTTGGGTGGACTTAAGTGTGTGCATAAATTCAAAGCAAAGTCTCTGCTTATAGGATTTGATGCAAATGGAAGAGCCTAAGGATGTGCTTTAGCGCTATGCTGAAATGAGGCTGAAGACTGTACTTGTTATGATTAAGTCACTGTATGTGCTGTTGTACCCACATGCATGGATCAAGCTCCAGGTTCAGAATTTTTTTTTTCTACAGACTCAGTCTCAGTGCACCTAAATTATAGGCAGTCCATGCAAACCTTGGAACTGAAACCAGCTATGCCAGTGATACCCAACCTTTTTAGACCCAGGATACTGCTCGCTGGACTTTGGAAAATGCCAGCTCTTAGTTTTCACTTGTTTGGATTATGGAAAAATAATAGAGCAATCTGCTGTTGAAAATTGCTCAGAAAGGCAACAGAGGGTCAGAATGGGGTTGACACTGGATACCTATTTGAAATCTCTGGATATATCTTTTAATCATGTTTGCACACCTCACAGTGCTAGCATTGTGTAGCACCCTTGAAAAGATCTCAGGGCTTTCCAGGGTGCTACAGCACCTTGGTTGAGAATCACTGGGCTATGCATTTAAGTGGAAGATGCACTGACAGTAAAGTGTATGGAACAGGGATTGCTGATAGTCCGGTTGTATTTACAGCTTCCAACAGCAGTGTATCTAAGGGCCAGGTGGGTGGGGGGAAGGGGAGAACTAGGAATAGCCTCAGTGCCTATCGGGGGCAGGTGCAAAAATTGCAGCTGCTGCAGGTGCCAGCCAGCTGTGCCACTGCTGCCCTGTGCACTGCTGCTGCTAAGGGCACAGAGCTATCCCGTTACAGCTCGGGCCCCCACAACTGACTAACTCACCTCGTTTTTTAGGCTTCCAAGAGTCAGTTTAGGGGCCACTATCAGAAGTTTTGAAAATGTTGGGAGTCAGTTTTAGGGCATTTGATACCACAGTTCTGCTGGGGCTGTGGTGTCACCCCTGAAACTAATGAGCTCCCATACTCTCTGTGGGAGGCTGCTGTTAGAAGCCTTGAAAACTAGGGGAAAGATCTGACGTGAAACCAACTGGCTCCTGTCACTTTCAAGGCTTCTAATAGGAGCCCCTTGATACCTCCCTCCCCTTCCTGTTCCTGGCAAAGTTAAAGGGAAGACAGCAGAAGTTTACCAGTACCTACAGAGCCATGCACGTGCATGTCTGGCACTTACCCGCAGTTTGGCTTTCCCTCTGTGGCAGGATAGGATTGCCCAGGGCCGTGCAGACCTGCTGGAAGCAAGCAGAGAAAGTGGAGCAGGAGAGCCCTCCTGTCTTGTAGTCCTGTCGCCTGGTGGTCAGGGCAGAGACAAGGAGAACCAGGTTCCCTTCAACCAGGAAAATGCTCTAGCCTCTGCCTTTCATGGGGCATTATCTATCCCATTAAATACAAGGTGCAGTAAAGCCATTAGGGGAAGAGATCAAACCATGGGTCCTCTCCCCATAGGGCAGCAACCATTTAGCTAAGCCACTTTCCCTCTGACAGGCTCCCCTCCTCCTGGCCCTGCATGCCTTCTTCTTTTGACTGCCTAGTAGGCCAGGTTCAAGAAGAGAGGATTCTGGCTAGTTCCTTATCCATGACACATGGGTCAAGTCTTGAGACAAATAAATGTAACTCTTCAGAAACCAAACTGGATTTGGCCACAAGAGCCAAGGTAAGCACTCAGACAGGACATTTCTGGGCTGTTTTTGGACAGACATTTGAGCTGTAACTCATCAAAGGTGCGAATGAGCCTAGAGATAACAATGAAATGCATTGACACATGACTTCTAGAATGCAGCTCAACCATTTTATTGGACACCGCTGGTCCCCAAAGAGAGAAAATACATGCACGCTTTTTTTTTTTATTTGACAAAACTTTAATTAGAAAATCAGTCTTTTCTTTATTATAAAATTACACAAGCTGATAAATCTCAGTAAGTTATAGAGAGAATATTTCTTTCTATGAACATTAGACCTAATAAAAAAGTTAAAATAATTAACAGCATTCATCAGATTATTTTTTCCCACACTATGTTTCCTAATACAAAAAAGCTTATAGTCATCAACCTTTATTTAAAAATCATATATGTTTGTGATAGCTTTTCAAGACTGGAAGGGACAATACTAATAGTTACATGATTTGCTAATCATTTTCAATGGCTTAAACTGACAAGAGCTGAAATGCAATAGGCCTCTAATGAAACCCATAAAGGGATTTTAAGCTTCCGAACCCAGCAAATATTAACTTGTGGGGGAACATGGATTCACAATCAATATTGTCCCTTGTTAAAGAAATACTCATTAACTGTTTTGCATTGAAATTGTTAGAATAATTTATTCAATAAAGCTTGCCATTTTACATACAGTTGTCTTGTACCAGAGTGGTGATAACATTGTGCTGGTGTATTGTGCTATTGATGAGGTGTGCGCATGCCTGTGGATTGGGATTCTCCAGTTAAACACCCTGGGACTTTCCTTTCTCATGAAACTAACCTGGAGAGGTTTTGATGATAGGTGCAAAATTTTAATCCAAATGTGTTTACTCGCTGAATTAAACTTAATGGTCTTTGTAGCTCTACTATATAGCAACATATTATTAGGGCAGTAGAAAAAGACCCGGTATTGGTTTACTGCATGCTAAAAAAAGTGACTGCTTCCCCAAAAAGAACTGTGAAATGAAGACTAGCACGAGGAATGAATATGCAGTCTCTACATTAGCTTTATGCTCTTCATTAAGGTGATGAATAGTTTATCATTATGATTTAATTAATTCAATGGAACCAAAAGTCTTTATTTTTTGTTTGTTTTGCATAGCACATTCAATACCCAGTATTTTCTTGCCTGCATTATTAGTGTCAAAGGGAAATCATTTAAATAAATACACAGTCATTTACATAGCGGCACAGTTTATTTCAAGCTTTGGGAATCCAAAATGATGAGTGGAGGACTGGGTAAATTACTTGGCAAATTGCGCGGGATGCATTACTGTAGTACGTATGCATATTATATAGCCCAAAATGCTCACTGTTAATTCCCATTTTTAGCCAATAACTGGCTTAATTATCTGTGCTTTTGCCCTCGTCCTTCCACCCCACCCTCACAGCAAAATCTAGCTACTAATATACTGGTCTTCATTTGGGATTTATAACCAAAGTCCTGCTGGCAATAACTAATTTGCTGCTGTCTAAAAATAAGGCTCAGCAAAGGCTTTCTAGCCGCACTTGCTGTGCTTATACAATGGTGCACTGCAAAGGGCCCACATATCACCACATTTAATTATCATAGCTTGTGAGCCCAAGCCCACTGAGGTCAATGGGAAGACTTGTTGCTGGGCTTTCAGTCAGAGGCATGACAAGCAATTTCTGCAATTTCTGCACCTAGGGTGGCAGCGATGGCTGGACCAACAGGAGTGGCCGCCATTCTTGTACCCTTTCTAAATCAGCACTTGGGACTGGTGCCTTGCTTGCCCACTCCGAACTACACCACTGCTCCCATGGAAGAAGTGGTCCTGGTCTTGGTATTTTGACTTTCCTTCATGCCCCTGGGCATAGGGTGTACCAGACACATGGGCCCTTTTAAGTCCTTCCTAATGTAGCGGTTCCTGTTTCTTTTTCTATATATGGCTTAATGGCTTTCCTACAAAATGATCCTCCATAAATCCCTTTGTAATCACAGAAGACAGATGATAGACATTTTTTGCCTTGAAAATAACCATCTCTGGGCCTCAGGTTATGTTCATTTTTTGATTCAGATATCTAGAATGGGATTTTCAAAAGCTTTCAGCATTAGTCTAACTCTCCTCCATTAGAAGTCAGAGAGAATTTTATCATTGACATGTATGGGAGTGATTAGGCCAACCCCAAGTGCTTTGGAAAATCCTCCCCTTAAGTGTTTCCTTTCATCAAGCTGCCACCCTGGAATTGCATTTAAATTTGTGATAAAATGCTATGCTTTAAAGCCAAAGCAATTCACTGTACCTAAGAGATAGAGAGTCTGAACATGACTTTCCTCAGAGGAAAAAGCATCAGGCTGCAAACAGAGAGCTCATTTGTCCTAGAGTAAACCACTTTATGCCAGGACAAAGTGCAGTCACTTAGACATCCCCATCCATTGTCCTGAGACAACCACTAGAAAGGTTCATGGGATAAGAAGTGCTAATAGTTTGTCCCTGGACACCTCAAAGTGCATCTGAATGGTTATTCCAGCATTGCATCATTGAATGAATAGCAGAAAAGCGGCAGCATGTTCAACTGCTCATTGATTAGAAGGGCAATGTATATACATGCCAATCCTGGAACATTTCTGTTCCAGGACAAACATAGGCACAACTTGTCCTGGGGCATGTGTAGCATCTGTTTCTAGCCTCAGATGTACACATTTCTTCCATATTTGCTGTATAATCACTGCCAATAAAGCAAACTTTGCCATATGCATATTCCTGTGTGGTTTGACTCTGGTGGTAGAGAGATACATTAATGCATTTCAAGCAATACATCATATTCCAAAAGAGTGAAAGCATTATTACTATTAAAATAATAAACTTGAAAAAAAAGCCCTGCTTACTAACTATTCTGATGTTTGAGGTGATTTAAAATTGATTTGGGATACTAAACAGAAGAGTTTCATATTCCCAACTTGATGTTGTTTCAAACCCTTGAAACACCTATTTCCTTCTAAATGTTTTATTGTGCAATATAAAACCAAAAAAGAAAATTCAAAAGATAATAGGCTATGAAATCATGGCACTATTTTCTACATGTCCTGAAAACATCATTAATAACTGACACAATATTAGGAAGGGGTCCAAGTTTAATAGTAAAAATACAGTATGTATACAAGTGATGTTCCACTGGGAATATTGCTAACATTTGTCATTGATATATTGCCTATCAGACTGCAATGTGACTGACAAATCATTCCTGCCTTACATAACAGACACTGGTCTCCTAAGTTTGATTCAAATAACAATAATTGTAAAACCTTTCAGGTTCAATTACATTGACATCAAACCTTATGACAGAGCCTCATCAAAGACATGGTGAAGTCAATGGGAATATATCCAGTCATTTTAGTGGGTTTCGGATCACTATTTTAGGTAAGCAAACAAACCGATGATGATGGAACGAACAAGAGAAAGAAGTATCCCAAACCTACCAAGTTAATTGAAATAGCTCTGCAAATACAAGGCCTGACTTGTGAGATGCTGAATGCATCCTACAAGGTTCAACTCATTAGAGGTTTGTGTGCTATGGTGATGGGTCTGATGTAGAAACATAAAATTGCATGGAATATTATTCTGCACAAGCAGGACGCAGTGGACACACAAGTGCATAATCTGGACAAAGTGACTATGAACATCTGATGTATCAACCAACAATGGTTATCAAACATTGGAACACAGAATTGCAGATTTGGAGATCCTTGTTTTTCCATGCGGTCTTCTTGATGCATCTCATGAAGGTGCATGAGCTAGCTTACCTTGCAATGCACCTGCTGTCTCAGCAGAACCATTTGATGATTCAAATGATTACTTTTCATCCTCACACAACATTAAAAAAGCCCTAGGTCATAAGCAAGCAGAACCTATCTCTTGATTGCAAACAGCTGGTTGTTTTTTTTTTAATATACTCAATGAATCATTCATTTGTGCTTGGCCATAAAACATGAGGGCTCCCATCAATTATTCATCTTTGCAGTGCAAATCATGCTGAGAACTGGGATGCAAAATGTCAACGAATCTTTTATGGCCAACCATCATATTCTGAAGTAGAAGCTCTAGAGCTTTACCTTCCTTTAATGTTTGATCCAGAAATAATTTACCAAGCTTCTGGCTAGATCGGACCAGACCTGGTGCTTCTTGCCCGCATTTTCTACAAGAGTTAATCTGGGCTTCTGTTCCTTTGCACTCCTGTTATCTGATATTGTTCTTGTTGAGTGCTGTCTAGTTCACTGGGAAAAGATCTTCTAGACATTTTAGTAAAATCCTACAAGTTCCATAATATGGGAAAGAAACTGAAGGATAAAATTCTGCTGCTTTTTACATGGGCAGAAATCTAGAATATGTTCATTAACTTCATGGAATTTCGCAGAATTAACACAGAAAATCAACATGGGTTGATGCCAGATGGATATCTTAGTCAACATCTCCTCATTGTTTCCCTGTGCTTTCGTTCTGTCTTCAGCTACATGTGGTCTCTTATCTTAGACCAGTAGTGCATCCATAGCACTGAAAAGGTGGGATGTAATGGCAGTGGAGAGATTACTGTGCACAAGTCTGGCTGCACTCTCAGCAGCGAAGCCGGGGGGAGGGTGGGGTGTACAAACATCCCCCCCAGATCTGCTCCCAGCTTAGGCTATAGATCAGGGGCCAGTAAAGTCTGGCCTCTGGGCTGGACAGGGCCCACAGCAGACTCTATTTGCCAGCAGCCCCTTCCTGCGTTGCTGCAGCCGGTTTTCATGGAGACCCCAGTAGTGGCATTGCCGTGACAGCACAGGGCCAGGTTTTCCATGGAGACCAGCCCCAGCAGTGCTGGCAAGGTGTACGGCTGGGCGGGGAGCCACTCCGGGGCCGGGATTTTACAGTGGTGATAGCATGGTCCAGAGCCGGGGAAGAGCTGCAATCTGCTGCCTGCATGCCCCAGATCTGGGAGGAGGAAAGGTGGTGCCTGGGCAGGCAGGCAGTGGATCACAGCTCTGCCCCAGCTCCGGTCCACACTGTCACTGCTGCAAAATCCCAGCCCTGGTCCTGGAGCAGCTCCCTGCCCAGCTGCACATCCTGCTGGCACTGTTGCAGCTGTCTCCAGGGAAACCCTGGCCCGTGCTGTCACAGCACCACCACTATTGGGGTCTCCATGGAAACCAGCTGCAGCGACGAGTACAGGGGCTGCTGGGAAATGGAGTCTGGCTTCCAGCCAGAGCTGCCATTTTGCCCACCCCTGCTGTAGATGCTTGGGGTAGGGCCTATATCTTTGTCTGTTTATGTTCCCAAAATAATGTGCAGCTGCCTCATGACAGGGAATCCAATATAGCATTACTCTGCAAATCACACTGTTACTTAATATTGTTAACAAAACACTGGAAATTCCATCAGGTGGAAACATTCCTATTTTACATTTGCTTTTACCCTGAGTCAGAATAAAAGCTGAAATAACAGAAGTTTGCACTAAACAAAGCATTTTGAAAACAAACAAACAAACCCAATAATTCAGAAATAATGAAATATTTTGTTGTGGTGTTTTTAATGAAATAAGATACTTCAGTATTTGTGAATCAAAATGTTTAGTTTGCAATCAGTTCAGTATTAAGCGGCACCACCTCATGGTAGTGTCTCATGGAAGCAGTAGAGACAATGTTTGCCCAGGCTTTTGGTATGATGGCCAGTTGGCTATATTTTTTCCTAGGCTCCTGAATTCACTGAGTCTCCTGTGATACTCGTGTGACTCCCATGATGCACCATGTTGTTGCATAGAGGGATTGGACCCAAATTACAGCTAGCATGAGGCAATGTGCCACTATAAAGAAAGAACATTTAAAAGAGAGCAGATATGAAACAAAGCCTAGGAGAGATTAGGGGTTTACAATCCTCTTTACAGGGAATCCAGAGAGACATCATGCCATCATTGGGATGTACCACTTAATGCTAAATCAACTCTTCAAAAATGTCAGTGCAGCAGCGAGCATTATTTTGATTCAGGTTAATATTACCCAAAATGCAATGGGTTGTTTTAATCAGTTTTCCTAATGGAAAAACAGAAAATAAGGCCAGGTCAAAATTTTCCTTTGGAAAATTTCCTTTGTGCAAAAATTCATAGATTCATAGATGTAGGGTCGGAAGGGACCTTGTAGATCTTCTAGTCTGACCCCCTGCCTGGGCAGGAGAGAAAACTGGGCTCAAATGACCCCAGCCAGGTAAACATCGAGCCTCCTCTTAAAGACCCCCAAGGTAGGAGCCATCACCACTTCCCTTGGAAGTTGGTTCCAGATCCTAGCCCCCCTGACAGTGAAGTAGTGCCTTCGGAGGTCTAGTCTAAACCTACTCTCTAACAACTTATGGCCTTGTTATTCCTTGTTACTCTGGGAGGCACTCGGGGAAACAAGATCTCTCCCGCTGGTCCCCCCTAGTAAGTTTATAGACTGCCACCAGGTCCCCCTCAACCTTCTCTTGTGAAGGCTGAACAGGTTAAGGTCCTGTAGCCTCTCCTCATAGGGTCTGCCCTGCTGTCCCCGGATCATGCGAGTGGCCCTCCTTTGGACCCTCTGAATGCTGTCCACATCACTCCTGAAGTGCAGTGCCCAGAACTGAACGCAGTACTCCAGCTGCAGCCTGACCAGTGTCGCATAGAGGGGGAGGATCACCTCCTTGGACCTGCTTGTGATGCATCTGTGGATGCAAGACAAGGTACGGTTAGCCCTACTGACCATGTTCTCGCATTGTCGGCCCATGTTCATCTTGGAGTCAACAAGGACTCCAAGAACTCTTTCTGCCTCCGTGCATTCGAGAAGGGAGTTCCCCAACCTTTAGGTATGCTGCTGGTTCCTACTGCCCAAGTGCAGCACCCTGCACTTGTCAGTATTGAATCCCATCCTATTTTCATTTGCTCACCCCTGTAACTTGTCCAGGTCCTGCTGTAATCTGTCCTGCCCTTCTAGCATGCCCACCTCACCCCAAATCTTGGTATCGTCTGCGAATTTAAACAGGCCGGTATTCACCCCATTATCCAAGTCGCTAATAAAGAAATTGAACAATGCGGGCATGAGGACCGAGCCCTGGGGGACTACACTGCCCACATCCCTCCAGGTCAAAAATGACCCATCCACCACCACTCTCTGAGTATGACCCCTCAGCCAATTTTCAATCCATCTGACTGTGTAGGCATCAATGCCACAGTCACCTAGCTTTTTAATGAGAATGGGGTGGGAGACAGTGTCAAAAGCCTTCCTGAAGTCCAGAAAGACTACATCTACTGCGACACCTGCGTCCAGTGATTTTGTGACCTGATCATAGAAGGCAATCAGGTTGGTCTGACAGGACCTGCCCCTAATGAAACCAGGCTGGTTGCCCTTGAGCATCAGCCCCACTGCTGGCCCATCACAGATGTGCTCCTTGATGATCTTCTCAAAGAGTTTCCCCAGGATTGAAGTAAGACTAACGGGCCTATAGTTTTAAAGATGGGGACCACATTGGCCTTCTTCCAGTCATCCGGCACCTGGCCAGAGCACCACAAGTGCTCATAAAGCCATGCCAGGGGCCCCACAATAACCCCTGCCAATTCCCTCAACACCCTGGGGTGGAGAGCATCTGGACCTGCTGATTTGAACACGTCCAGCCCCTCCAGAAGTTCTCTAACCCGGTCCTCCCTGACCCTAGGCTTGGCAGAGTTTCTCCTGCGTCTGTCCTGAGTCTCGGTAGGGGAGTCCCAGTCCCTGCACAAGAAAATAGAGGTGAAGAAATTGTTAAAGAGGTCTGCTTTCTCCTCTGGTGGGACCACCAGATTGCCAAGCATATCTTGAAGGGGCCCCACATTACCTGGGGTCTTCTTCATTCTCCCTATGTATTTAAAAAATGACTTTTTGTTATCTTTGATCCTTGATGCTAGCAAGTTCCGTATCTGCCTTAGCTTTCCTAACAGCCCCCCCTACAGACCCGAGCGGTGGAGATATACTCCTCTTTGGTGAAAGCCCCTCCCTTCCACTGGGTGTATGCCTCCTTTCCTTTTTGGCAATCAGGCATTCACGAATGCCCTTGGTGAGCCAGGGGGACTTTTGGGCACTCTTGCCCCCTTTGCTTCTTGTTGGGATTGTCACCCCTTGGGCTCTGAGTATCGTCTCCTTAAGGAACAACCATTCATCTTGGTCACCCAGTTCCCCTACTCTCCAGGACGCTAGTGCTTCCCCCACTAATTGCATTTTCATTCTGAAAATCGTTTTTGGGTGGAACAATTCCTGATCAGCTAGAATAATAATAAATTACTTAGGAAACGTAATAGAATTTGGTCCCTACCATCAGCATGCTACTTGATTCAACTAAGCAGTTTTCTATGCTGAATTAAGAGAGAGCATTATAAGTATTAGCTGATCTACATTCTGAATTTCCAGAGACAAAGCTTCATGGTTTATTCTTATGCCACTTTGATAGTAAAAATTAATGATCCGCTTAGGAACCTTTGATGTTTATGTAGGCAATCCTTATACTCAAGGGAAATCTGTAAAACACTGTTAGAAGTTGGGCCTGGGAACAAAAACTCATAACTTTACTGGCACTAAAATATTGGAATAAATACCGGCTGGTTTATGGCTCATTACAGTTTACCAATTGTCTTTGCTAACCTCTCTGTACTCCACAGGTAATAAAGACCCTTTGAATGGTCTTATTATCTCTTTCGCTTGTTTTAAAGCTACTTTAGAGAACTGCATCTAGATAAATTATTGCAACCACATCACCTCAACACTATTCTTTGCTCTACAGTTTTACAGCCCACTCTCACTTCTTTAAGTGACTATTTTAATTTACATAATGGATAAACAAAAAGTAGATCAAGCAACTGGAGCATAATGGATAAAACAAAAAACACAAACAAAATGTGATTGTTTAATCTGTGATTTAGCTTAGGCTATATCTGCTTTTTTCTTTAGGATTAAGGAAGAGTGTTTTGTGCCCACAAGCTTATCTAAGATCTCTCCCAGCTAGCCAGTTGTTTCAGCAAAGAGCATTACCAAAAAAGAAAACCCCTTGCTTCTCTCATATTCCCTGGGCCATTACAGCTACAACAACACTCTAACCCAAGAGGCCTGAAATCATTCTTGCACCCACGCCAATGCACAGAAATTCACTGACCAGTATCAAAACAACAGTAGATAGCTCTCCAGCAAAACATTTCTGAGACTTGCCAAGTCAAACCAGCTTTCTCTGTTCAGGAGACCTTAATTTCAAAACGTTGCATAAAAGTATGTACACCTTCCTGTTACGTATGCGAAGACTGTGCAAGAGTTGTCAGGCCTGCATAGAAAAATTGACAGTCCATGAAATACACACAGCAGTCTTCTCCCACTGACCAAAATAATTCAGTGCATCAACTAGATAATATTACTTAAGATTATACTAAGGAAGAGCTCGCAAAACCCATCTATTGCTATCTATTGCTCTATTGCTATCCACTGTATCTTCCTTCATGTTTACAATGCATCCATCACTGTGTTATCTGCTCACGTTGCACTGGTCCTGTGAATACATAGAGAAACGCTATTTTGCAGGACTGCCAATCCATCAGCTTCACAAGTACTAGGATAACTTAAAATAAAACTCTAGTACTCAACTCAAATGCTCCAGGTCATACTCCTCACACACCCAGCAAAGTAATTCAGCTCTCCTGCAGTTCTTGTGGTCCCACTGGTCTTGGAGATATTAACATTATAATAACCCCAACAGCTCTGTTGCAGTTGCATCATGCCCTGAGACTTATCCTTGTCACTCCTGGGAGTTCCATGAATTTAGTATTTTCAGCAGTCTTTTTTCCCCCCTTTGTCACCTCTTCATTGATTTCGCAGACCTCTAAATTCTCTGCTGTGTAATGCTGGATTACAGCAGAGATACCTGGCAAAACAGATTTTGGACAGTGAGCAGTTTCCTACATTTAACAGTTTCCAGCCAGACATGCTGGGGGAAGTATTCAGCCTCCCTCCAGCTCCTTTATATCTTCTTTCTCAGTCCCTTGCAGTTAAGGATGAGTGTCTTCCATGATTGTTTTATCTGTGGGTCCAAAGATAGCTGATGAGGCTGAGCCAGGATTGATAGGCTTTGCTGCAGCTCAGGCATGTGTTTGCATGCATGGTCCAGATTCGTGATCCATTTGTGATACACAGTCTCTGCCTCTCCCTCTTTTCCATCTCCTGTTGTTGTCATAGTTTCAAAATACTGAGATTCTTGCAGCAGGCTCTTCCTCCGTTTGGAGTGGTCCTGGGTGACAAGCTCCCACAAGTTGATGCTGATGTTGCATTTTTCAAGTTGGCCTTGAGGATGTCTTTGAAGCCCTTTCTCTGTCATCCTCTTGAACGTATGCCTTGACTGAACTGGGAGAATAAGATTTACTTTGGGAGTTTAGAGTTAGACATTTGGATGATGAGACTGGCCCAGCAAAGTTGATGTTGGATGAATATCGCCTTGACGCTTGTGATGTTTGCTCGAGAGAGAATGCTAATGTTGGTGTGTCTGTCTTCCCACTGGATTTGAAGGATCATCTGTAAGCAGCGTTGATGGTACTTCTGCAACAACTTGAGGTGTCTCCTGTACACTGTCCATGTCTTAGCTCCATATAGTAAGGTGGGGGGCATAACCGCTTGATAAAGCATAAACTTGGTTTTGGATCTCATATCATGATCTCTGAACCCCTGTTTCCTCAGGCATCCAAAGGCTGCACTTGCACATTTGAGGCAATATTGGATTTCTTCATCGTTGTCCGGCTTCTGCAAGAGTTGGCTTCTGAGGTATGGGAAATACTCACTGTTCTCCAGAGTCTCACTGTGAATCTGAATGACCGGAGTTGGGGAATGCACATTAAGAGCTTGTTGATGGGAGGACCTTAGTCTTTGTTAAGGATCAGTCCTATCGTTGTGTATGACTCAGTAAAGATATCAACAATTGCCTGACGGTTTGCTTCTACATGAGCACAGGCTACAGCATCATCAACGTATTGGAGCTCAATGATTGAGGTCAGGGTGGTCTTGGCTTTGGCTTGAAGTTGGCTCAGATGAAACAGCTTAATGTCCACGTGGTAGTTTAGCCCCACTCCAAGTGAACGCTTGTTGTGCACTGCGGTAAGAAATATCGAGAAAAGTCCTGGAGCAATGATGCAGCCTTGCTTAACTCCCATCTTAATCTCAACAGGATCTGTGATGGATCCATTACTGAGAACCACTGCTCTCATATACCATCATAGAGCAGGCAAAGAATGGTGATGAATTTCAGTGGGCATCCATACTTCAGAAGGATCCTCCACAGCCCTTCTCGGCTGATAGAGTCAGCGAGGTCACCTTGCTTTTGTGAAGCCAAAGAAAGCCATGTAGAAAGGTTGATGTTGTTCTGAGCATTTTGCTGCAGCTAGTGAGATGTAAAGATCATATCAGTTGTGCCTCTTGATGCCCTAAACCCACACTGAGCTCCTCAGCTAGTGGAAGGAGATGGTTCAAGAGCATTCTCACAATGATCTCTCCAGTGATGGACAGCAAGGCGATCCCTCTGCAGTTTCCACAGGTGGACTCAGAGAGGAATACACCACCACAGCTCCCATAACATGGCTAGAGATGGGGGCTGTCAACTTGTGGGCTAAACGCCAGGGGATTTTAAACTCTCCCCAGGGGGAAAGCCTGAACAAAAAGGCGCATCCTAGATCCAAATGTGACAGTGGCTTCGGGGGGGGTGAGGACAAATTCTAGAGATCGTGACCTGCCATGGAAAAGCATTGCGTTGCATGTTAAACTGTGCATGGCACTGCTAATTTGCAAAAAAACAAACCAAAACAAAAAACCTGAAAAAAAAGCACTGTAAAGCACACCAAAGTGGTGTGCATGGGGACAAATGTGGAGCTACGCTGCAAAGCCCCTGTGCTGAGGCACAGGGAGCCCCAGCTAGCCACTCCCCGGCTGCTTGGGGCATAGTGTGCCTTGAGATGGGAGAGAAGGCAGCCCTGGGCTGGCTGCTCCCCTGTCTCCACGTGCCTCAGCACAGGGACTCCACTTTGGAGCCCCCACATTGAGGCACCCTGAGCCCCAGCCAGCTGGGGAGCAACTGCTCCCCTGTCTGCATGTACGTGCTCCCACATCTGCTTGTGCCGCTCCCCGGCTGGCTGGGGCACAGGGTGCCACGGTGCAGGGGCTGCCTGCTAGCTAGCCCTGTGCTGAGGCACCCTGTGCCCCAGCCCCCCCCCCCCCCCCCCCCCCCCCCCCC
>NW_005842240.1:1705068-1723598 GCF_000455745.1 Alligator sinensis | reverse complement strand
CCGCCCCCCCCCCCCCCCCCACCCCTGCAGCACACAGAGCAGCAGGACAATGTGTCCCACTGCAAAATGCATGTGCAGGGGTGCGCACTGAGGCACGAAGGAGTGGCAAAAATTTGTGCCACTTCTATTTGTGCAGCTGCAAATGCACGCCCCTGCTAGTGTGGATGCGGTCCCTGAGGCCAAAATATTAAGTGTTTCTGCCAAAGCTAGCACAGCCATGCACAGGTGGTAAAAGGCAATTCTGGTTCATTTTTTTCTCCAGACCTTTTAAACATAGCCAGCCCCTTGAATCCCATCCAGAAGTGAACTGGCACGCCAAGCAGAGCACACGTATACGTTCTTGGCTGGCTGCTTGACTGAGCATGCTATGCTAACCCAAGCTCCCAATCTTCCAAATGGGCTTCAAAATTAGCCCCAATAATTGAATGTTGAGGTGACATAGATAACTGTGGTGAGGTCCAGCTCTTGGCAGAAAGGAGGCCAGGCAAAGGGACAGAAAGCCTGTTTAGCCACTGATGTTGCCTGGGCATCCAGGAGAAAAGACCCAAGCTTGTGAACTGCGAGAAATAAGAAGATGCACGGAGTTGAGGAAACTCAGAAATGTTGCCAATCATCCCAACTTCTCCAGAACTTCAAAAGACCTTCCCCAGATTTTAGAGGGTCACCAGTGTTAAGAAACTTTTGAGTAACAGCTGGGCTGCAGTGGGCTTGAGCTCACTAGCACCTCTCTGGGGCAGGAGTTAACAAAAATGGTCCAGGCAAGTCTCAGCCACCCTGTAAGAGCACTAATTATGCGGAGAAAGCCTACAGCTAGTAAGGACTTCAGCAATCCTTTTTCCAGCTCATCTAACTAAAGATTTGGCTTGTATTTTTCTTCTCTCCGATAAGCCTCACAGAGGCTTGGGCTCTAATGAATCATTCCTTCCACCCAGGCTGTTTCCTTGACTTACTGCAGTGAAAGTCTTGCAGAGAAAGCTGGAGTGATGTTCTTCCTCAGATTTATGCGAATTCAACTTTTGACAATGAATTTCTAGCCCCTGAATTTGGAAATGGGAAGCAGATCAGAATCTGGGCTCAGTTTGGGAGCAGCATTTTGCATCTGACTGTAAAGCTGTAAGGAGCCTAACCTTGGGGTCTGAATCCTCTCAGCTTTGGGATGCTCCAAATCTGAAGCTGGATACAATTTTATGTCTCCGGTCTGCCTCTGAATTTTGCATCCTTAGGTTCAGGACTTGAGACCAAATGCTGCCTCTCTGTACTGAGTGCTATCTCACCACAGCAACTGTAGTACTGGTATGATTTAGTTGGGTAGGCATTGTGATGGCAGCAAGGCTGTGTGGGAGGATGACACTGGTTGCATACTAAAACACATTGCTTTATGGTGCTCCTCCCTCTGGGCTCATTCAGGAGAGCTTTAATCAAGAGGATTTATTCTCTCTGCAACTCTCTAGGTCTTTTGCCCAAGGCCCTTTTTCTTAGGATTTGCATTTAAGCCTTGGTTAGATTGTCCAAGTCCTTCAGTATGACTTTTCATTTTAATTTGTTAAGCTATGATATGAAAACTGGAATTAAGTATTCCTTGGAAGTATATTTTTCCAGTGTGCAAGTCCCCTTTCCCTTTGAAGCTCCAACACTGCAGTCAGAGCGGGGTGGTTGGTACCGTGTGTCTATGGGGAGAACTGCTGACTTCAGGGCACCCTGTATGTGGGGGCAAGGGCTCTCTGCTCAGAGCAGAATCAGCCACAGTAAGGAGAGTGAGATGATACAATCCATCACCAACTCAGGAGAGCAATCCTATCTTAAAATCTGTTTTACATGTGTAGTTAATGATAAAAGTGTCTTAAATTATTCAAATCCAATGATTTTTTTAAATGAATGCCCTGTCCACCATTTGCAAGAGTGCTTACTTTCTGCATCATACTCAGCTTGACTAATGAAATTAGTGCGGACCGTTTCACTTCTTGTTCCTATTCGGTTTCATTTTCCTTGTTCTTGTGCATCGGTGGTAGTACTAAAGTGGCCAAGAGTACCCAGTGATTTTAGACACTTGACTAGGCATATATCTTAAATGTACTGACTTTCAAAAGGAGCTGATGCTCATCTTCTGAAAAGCAGATCCCTTTAAGATATCCCACCTTGGGAAAGCCAAACGTTGAGGGTACCAAGACAGTGATTTGAGCCAGATACTCAAAGCAGACTGGAGCCTAAAGATTCAGAGGGATTTGCAAAAGTTCCTGGAAAGCTGATTTCAATAGGGTCTTAGGCATCTAACTGCAAAGGCATTTTGAAAAAACTTTCAGATGCCTGCCCAAATCTGTCAGCATTTTCTTGATAATTTGGTCCCTGGGTCCCTTTTGGAGATCTTGGCCTCCATTTTCAGATTAGCAATTGGTCTTGGGGATTGTTTTACATATTTGTAAATGTTTCAGTTGGTTTTCAGGTACACAATTGCTTCTCTTAGGATTTAGCTAAACCTGTTAAAAATATATATAGTTATAGGGAGGGAGGCTCCTTTTAGATCCCAGGTTTTTGGTGGTATCCTGTGACTCAGTGGGCACATCTACATGTTGCCCTATTTCTCCGTACGATGTGCTACAGTGATATAGTGATTACATGAGTCTACATGTGATCAGCAGCTGCTTTTGCAGTAGTGGCGTGCTCCTCCAGTTTAGCGCGCCGCTACAGTGAAGTCGCAGCAAAAACTGACTGTGTGCTGTGCGCATGGTGCTGTATGGAGGATGACTGTGCCATGCTTCAGTACTCCCAAAAGGAAGTAGGAAAACACAACACCATAACAACATTGCCATAGGGCGACATGTAGACATACCCAGTGACTCAGGAACTCCTTTTACTTCTGTGTGCCTACGTTCCTAAGGAAGCTACTACTCCACATATTCTTCTGAGGGGTAAAAATAGTAATTTGACTAATTAAGAACATAAAGACAATCCAATGAGGAAGAGAGGAGCTATTTATAGCATGAAAGTTAAAATGTCATAGAAAAAGTACTGCTGGTTAGAGGCACTTTTTGAAAAACAACCCATTCTAGCTCGGAAAGGAAAAAAGGCTAGTTCCACTAGAATATTAAGTGATCGATAAAATGTTGGAAAAAAATTAAAAAGAAAAGTAGAAATTAAGCTCAAATCATAAATATTTTCTACTAGGGTAGAGTTATATGTTTATTAAGCTATGTCTTCCCTATTACATACATGCACATTCCTCCAAAGTATTTTTAAGTAGGGTCTATTTGTAATTCAGGTTTTTATAAAATGTATTTTGAGATGAGCGTTTCTCTTCCAACATGCAGTGCATGGAAATAGACTCCTTCTCACATACAAAGGTTTGTACATCCCCTTTGTTGCGAGGTATGAACAGAACATTTATGCTTGGTTAGGTATGCTGTCTTTATTACAGTTATAAATTCTGATCTGTTGTAGTAGTTAATCCAGGTCTCCTGGAAGAGGAAAGAATTTTTACTAAAAGACTAATTTTGCAAGTTTGTAAGCATATCTCACGCTACATGGCTGATCCTAGGTACAACACAGACTGGTCTTGTTTGTAAATGCCAGACCTAAGGTGCTATCCTCTTTCTACCATCTAACAGATCACTGCTGGACTGACAACAATTTGATGAAACATGCTTAATTCCTCTTACTGTGATGGTGTAGAGTATTGTTTTACCCATACCCATCACTTTCTACTCTGCAAGTAACAGTTAACCTCCTTCGGGGAATCTAATTGTGGAAATAACAGTGCCTTCTCCAACAACCTAATGTAAAATACATCCAAAAGAAAGGCATATGCCGGCAGAAGGGTTTTGCTGGATGTTATTGCATGAAGCTTTGTGCATCAGTGAAAGGGAAAAAGAAACCAAAAAGCCAGAGAGACGAGTGGAGAGATGTATGAAAAAAACAAAAAGGGAAGCCAGGGCCAAAAAAAAGGCCAGGATACAGCCCGATCAAACACTGGGAGCAGGGACTTCCCAAGAAGTCTAGAAGTCATGTTCTTGGGTTCAGCACTGGATGAAAGGAGCTGGGAGCCGATGGGTTGTTTGTTTTCTGCTGTGTTCAAGGAAACAGGAGTTTGCACATTCTTTGTAGATAAAAAGAACTGCATCAAAGCAGTGCCTGAATCCAATACCAAGTTCTCCCGCTTACAGAAATAACAGTAGTGCCCCATTTTTAGCCAATTCTGGTTGGAAAAACCTCAAAAAGAGATAACAATATAAAGGATTGACAGTAGACAATATCATTCTCAATGTAGATCAGTTGCTCTGTAGGTTAGTTAGGCACATCATAGGCTCGAACTGGCCTCTACATGTTGGTCAGAAGTCTGGGGTTTGTTCCATCAAGGTAGTTTGGTTAACGTAGGCCCTTTTCTGACAGAGAAGTGAACGTTCCTGTCACTTGTGCAGCCCTAGTTTTACTAATATGTTGTTTTAACTAGCCTTAAAATACTTTTCAAGTTGCACTCCAAAAAATGGATAACATTTCTCTTCCTCTTAGGCCTTATAATGAAGTGATCTATTTGGTGTCAGTTTTCCAAAAAAATCATGTACACTATTTCTGAAAACACTGGAATCCAGAGCATTTCTCTAGAAGTTTGCCCAGCTCTCCAGTCTGATGAGTTAGAGCATCATTAAGAGACAGGTAAACGCCATGAGTAGATTTCCACTAGGATTTGCTTAACCTTCAAAATTGCTTCTCCAGACCTGTGCTTACACCTCCTTGGTGTTTTTTCCAACTATTGGAATGAAGACGTTTGAATGATTCTTGAACAACGATAAAAGTTTCCACAAATTAAACTAAATTTTCCTGTATTTACTCTAAAAGCGGCATTTTATATGGGATGGGATGGGACTGACACAAGAAGGGGACAAGGCTTTCTAAACCCATTCCCAGATCTCTAGCACTGGAAACCACCCAATAAAGTCTGCACGTACTCATGAAATTGCTCTGTGTCCATGACTGGTGAAAGCAGATAATGACAGATAGTATTTATAAGACAGTGCTTGATACAACAGGAAGGGTATGGATGATACTTCACGAATCAGAACAAAGAAGTAAAGGCGATTTATGGAACGAATCACAGCTCGCCAATGTGTTAGAATGGTGACTATGTCAGCAGTGAATTGTTTGCCGTCGTTTCACTGAGTAAAAAAAATAATCCTTTGCGACCCAAATTTTCAAAAGCATTTGAAGACTAAGGAAAATAAAGCAGGCATTGTCCTGATCTGAGCACCCCCAAACTTTGACAAAATTTGGATCAAAAGCCCAAGATATTGGGGCTTTTTCAACTATTAACTCATCAAGAAACAAGCTAAAGGTCCATGCATCCAAAGTTTTAATTATGCAGGGATGGTGACATTTAAGGACTCAGCCATGTAGTCCCACCATTTTAGTGTCTTGACTAATACTAAAATACACACCATCGAAATCATGGTGCCAGGAAATTCCCTGCCACTTGCTACAAATGAGCATCCTTCCCACAGAGAAAGCAGGTTAATTAAGGCTGATTTCGTTCCTGTTGAGGTTCAAAGTCAGGCTACGTGTGACCGAGCACCTTTAATTCACACTGAAGTCCGTGGGGATTGATGGCTTCAACCCCACACAGACTTGTCCAGTACCTTGCAAGAATCAAGTGCTACAAATTTGGGGCTGGAAGAACAATGCCACAGAAAAGAGCTGCTCTTGTCATCTTCCAGCCTCTCCACCACCGCAGAATCCAATTCTTGCTGAGGATACAATCAAAGACTTTCTATAAGGTTAGGGGCAATGCATTTTAGTGTACTAGGCCTGGACCACATTGTTTTCCTGTTCTTCCAGAGGAGTAGAGGTCTGTTATATTCTTTAATCTCTTCGGTCAAAGAACGGGAGATGATTATTTGATCTGCAGTAGTCTGCATGCAGTAATATTGCAAATACCACCCTGAGCATGTGTTGCAGATAGCACTTACTGGAGAAGACATATACTTTACTATTTTTTTGATACCAAAATGTGTTATGGGATGCCAGTTTGATGGGATAAAATGTCATTGCAAACATGACATTCTGAAGCCATCATTTTCAAGGATGTTATAATTAGCGTGTGGCATACTCTGAATGCTGAAGTAACTAGGAAAGGGGAAAAATCACTTAATTAGCAAGCATGCAGATAATGTGTGCAACTCGCTCCCGGCTAGACAGCTTTTAATTAACCTGACCCCAATTGGACTGATGAGGGGGGCAACTTGAATTGTGCCAAGAGTGTAACAATTAATTGTGTGGCATCCAGTCTAGTATTTTTCCATGCCCTGCACCTGCTGTTCCGAGCCTTAATTAAGCAGGTTGTCCCATGAACATCAATGGGGGAAAAACAGGTGATATTTTAGGGCTCTTTTCAGACTAAAATTGTGTTTGTCTGTGTGACCTGCACAGAGAGTATTCTGCCTGGGCCTTATGCAGCATAACTCAGACTCTGGAATATAAACTTGTTCAACATTTTTATAGAGACTCAGAGTTTTGGCAATGATTTTGCCCTTGGATAACTAAAAGCAAGGACCCATTCGTTGCCATGCATTGGTACCCGGCATGGACAAACCTTTATCTTTCTTCCTTTACCCTCTTGCTGCTCTGAGAGCAGCTATCAAGTGGTTCTGGAATAGAGTAGCTGGAAGCATGGTGCTTGTCTAGCCCTGATTGTACACCTGGTGATGTTAGAGGTGTAGGATCAGGCCCTTTCCATAGGATGCCCATTACAGTAGCACACAGAGGCTATGCCATTGTAGATACAATACAGACATGGAGTAAGAGTGTATCTACAATGCATCAAAAATCTGACACTGGCTCTTGTAGACATAATGAACCCTGGGGCAGCCTTCAGCTTGCTAGTTTGGATACTGATAATAGTACAGCTATGGTGTGACAGAGCTGAGCATGTGCTCACCATGTATTTACCTACCTTCTTGGATGGGCTTTGCTGAACTCTGTGCTGTTGTGGCCATGCTGCTAGGAGGATCTGAGCTAGATAGTTTAGCGTTAGCTTGAGTCTTTCTAGACAAGCTGCAGTCGCACTGTTGACTACAGTGTAAGCATGCTGTAAGAGCTGGTCCCTGCACTAAAGGATTACTGATCTAAATCAAGGGTGCTCAGCTCCCAGCCCATGGGCCAGATCTGGCTCTCAGAGCCATGTTATCTGGCCCATGGGGCTTCCCAAGGGCCCAGCAGGGGAATGATGGCAGCATTAATTGCTATTCCTCTGCTGCCAAAATTCTGGACCTGTGGGGAGCCCCGTGAACTGGATAACGTGGCCCTATGCACCAGAGTGTGCCAGCATGTGGCCAGATGTAGGCCCACAGGGTTGGGTTGGCACCAAATCTACATAGGAATCAGCCCACAGACTATTCCTGCGCCACTTAGCCAGCCCACAGGGCTGAAAGTCTGGCCACTACTGATCTCAACAGTGAAGACGCAAAGGAGAAGTGAGAAGTATAGAGCGTAGAAGAGTAGAAGTGACTTTCCCAAGCAAGTCAGTGCCAGAATCAGGACGGTGAAGGTAAGCCTAAACATGATAGAAGTGATGCTGATGGATACAGGACCATGTTTTGAAGAATCTGCACTTTGTCTGAAGACAGGTGCCCCCAATTGCCAGTTCAGTTCACAGTATAGGAAACTCTTGGATTCATACGTAATGCAACATTTTCACATAGCAGCAGTGCACGTAATGCCTTCTATGATGTCCATTTGGCTAGAAGACGCCATCATAGCCATCTGTCCTACAGCAATATAATATACCTGGGCATGATGCCATGAGCCCTTTGGAAACTCCAACTGTTAGCAAACACTGCAGCATATCCCCTTAGTATCACAGGCTGCTGTGAACACTTCAGGCCTGTCTTTCATTCCCTGCATTGACTTCCCATAGAGCACTGACTCAAATTCAAGGCTGCAGTCCTTATCTTTCAAAGTGCTCAATGGTCAGGGTCCAGCATATTCAAAAGATCACCTATAGTTTTGTGATGAAAATGATGCTTGATGACTCCATTTTGAAGCACAATGAAAGTTTCTACCATACAGGCAGCAAACCCTGCCTGTACAAAAGACAACTTTTGGGGGTGCTAGCTCAAGACAATCAAATAAATTCCCACAGGTGCTAGGGATGATCATAAAACTCACTGCCCTCTGTTCCAAAGGCAAGGCACACTCCTTCAAGCTGCCTTCTCTATCATAGACACAGAAAAGTGTGTACATTTAGAATAACCTCCACTTCCCTGCATACACTATTCTTCTTCTGGAAATGCAATGAAGGAAAGAACCGACACAAGGAATTGCTATGAGTCACATTGCTGAATACACTATTGCAAAATGAGCAGATTTATGCAATGAGGGCAGTATAATAGCACAGATAAGATAGAATAATGGAACCTAAGTCTCTTTGGTCCAATCCAGTGCCCTACTTACTTGACCACACAACTGCCACTTCTCTTTCATGGCTAACAATGGATAGAAGATTCTATAAATTGCAGGTTGCATTCATGGCTAACAATGGATAGAAGATTCTATATCTTGCAGGTTGCCCCTGCCATTCAAAAAATGTAAGTGATTGCCATCATTGACCCTTTCCCTGCATTAATGGGGGGGGGGAGGGGTGCGGCAGGATTTTCAGTGTTGGCATTCTGCTAGAGGTAGAATTTGTTTGCCAAAATTAGGACAAAAATGATGTTGATCATTTTTGTGGCACTGGGGACTTAAAAAAAAAATGTTCAAATTGTAAATAATTCTATCCAGCATATGTGGAACAGGAAAAACAAAAATGGCGGTAGTCTGCCTTCTTTGAAGCCAATGGATCTTTTCCACTTTGCTTCAACAGAAGCAGGATCAGACCAATATTCCTTTGCTTGGTTGCTGATTTTCTTTCACAAGTATATGCTGTGGCAACAACACTTCTAAGAACATTTAGTTGGCCTCAGTTAAGATTGTTAAGGCCCTAAATCCTTGGTGACATGTAAATCCATATCGTCCCTTCCTTCTTCCAAGAGGGCTGATGGGCAGACACAGGGACTACTGTCAGGATAGCTTGCCTGAAAATGTCAATGTGAAAGATGCACAGCAAAATCTCCACATGATCAGATATGGGCACACCTGGCTCATGTCAATAGGCATGATGTTGTCTTGTCCATTCAGTCTTGTAAAAAAATGAAAAAAAAGCACTTCAATTTAAACAGTAAACTTCAAAGGGTCCAGTGTTGGCTCCCTGGTTCATTCACATCAGCTAAAACTTCTAGCCCTAAACAGGATCATATACATGACATTCTTAAATATGGGAAATTTCTTTCTTTCACCATCAAAAATGGATTGAATTCAAGTCATTAATTCATTGTGCTTATGGATGTTAAGTTTTCCTTGTTCAAATCACAGAGGGAATCAGGGGATGCAAACATTATGGTTTGGAAACTGAAGTTAGAATGAGGAGCTAGGCCAATATCCTCAACATGGAATACATCGTGTTAGAGGGAGCCAGAGTCTCAGCTGGTGCAAATCAAGACAGATCCATCTGAAATCAAAGGTGAGATGATGATTTACCTTGGTAAGTGACTGATTAGCTCAAATTGTGCAGGCAATCAGCACCAATTAATCCTACACATGTAAATGGAAGCCTGTGGGAGCTGTGCACTTCAGAAAATTGTGCAATATATGTACGTGCTAAAATACGGGTTAATGCCATCCATAGCGGTCACATCTACATGAGACGCTGACTGTGCATGTCATTTAGTACTGCTATAAACAAGTACTAAATGACTGCACAGTAACTGGAGTTAATGCACAGTAGCACCGCCGAATGGCTTTTTTGTGACACTAACTGTGCAGTAGCCTAAGACTACTGTGCAGTAGTGTCACATCACGCTTTCTACCATGTGATGCTACTGCGCAGTAGTCATGGGCTACTGCGTAGTCAGTGTCTCGTGTAGACATGGACAGTATGTACTATTCAGTACTTGAATGTATGAGTTAGTACATTAGAACTCATGCTGTAGAATATATATTATAGACAATTTGTGACTGAAAACTTAACATCGCTGATCAAAACATCATTTGTTTCTTGATTTCTTGTGATTTAGCAATGTTGGACTAAAATATTTTTTAATTAATATGCTATAACATAGCTTTAACTATACCCCATCCCATTAGCTTTTGAGGATCAAAGACACAATGGGTAATGCATCAGTGTGTGGAAGGACATCTCACAACTTTTCATGCACCAAAGTGGAATTTCTCTCCAGGGCTTCTCTACGATCTAGTCATGTCTTTGTGACTTGATTCTTCCTAGAGCCATTATCTGCCAAGGACTTTGCAGACACTGTGTTCCTGTTATGGTTGCTGAAATATTTCTTGCAGTGCCTTTCTTGGTGACCAATTATAAAATTCAACTGGAAAAAAAGGATGAGGGACTCAGAAACTGAAACAGGATGAAGCTACATGTTGCACTTAGACCATACTAAGGGCACTTAAAACACACTGTCCACACATTAAGGTTTTTAATTCATGCTAAGTGCTCTCAGAGCATCTCAAAGTTATGCCACTTCCGGCTGAGGGTTAACTCTGGTTACTTCTGGGCTGCACTACCTAGCTCATGTTAGAGTAACTTCCATCTTGTCTGCAGAGATAAAACAAGCCATTTGCAACCTTCCAGCATTGCACTACTCCCAGCCCCCCTCAGTCCTAGCAGGGTTAGAGTGATAGCAGAAAAGCCAAAGGTACATTTGGTTGGAATGAGTTGTGCTGTACTTGATGTTGTTTGCTTAATGATGTTTTTAGGTCCGGCATTTTCACAAGTGAATAGATCATCAATATCAACAGCAGAAAAGACAGCTTTGCAAAAGAAAGAACTTGAGGAAGCAGAAGCCACTAGTTTTTGGAGGGGAGGTGAAAATACATGAGAGAGATTCTAGAATAGCAATGGACAAATCATCTTTTTTCAGTAATGATAAATATATATTGTTGCATCTAGCTTAACTTCACTGCTGTTTGATATTGCCTACTGCGGTATAGTCTGCTAGGAACCACATGACAGCAGTTGATTGCTGCGAACAAGCTCCTATATTTTACCTTCCCTCTTCCCTGACATGTGCCGTTCACTAGACAGGCTGGAAAGGAAGTAGTTGCAGCTTTCTGCACTGCCTGAGATCTTAGATCGGGGTGGGCAAAATGAGGCCCGTGGGCCGGATGCGGCCCTCCAAGCCATTCTATCCAGCCCACAGGGCCCCTAAAAATGTATAAAATTAATATGTATCTGCCCCTTCTGCCTGTCATATGGCCCTCGATGGCTTGCCAAAACTCAGTAAGTGGCCATTTGCCTTCAAAGACATTTTCCTTACTGAAATGTAAAGTCAACTAAATTATGGCGCAAAACTAGATATGGTCAGGAAACCTATTGAAAAAATAGTTCCAGAATGTATATTAATTTTGGACATTTTTTCTATTGAATAAAGGGAGAATTCTAATATTAATTAATATATATTTTATTGAAAAATTCAGTGTTTCAAAGACATAGTATATTTGGTATAGAATTTCAGGTTCAGTAACACCATAGAACAATATTCTTATATCATTTTAGAAAAAAAAAACAGATTTCAGGAATAAGGGAGTGTTATGGGAAAAAAAGGACAAATTTGATTAGAGGTGTTTATTTGTAGCATGGTAAAATTGCCTAGAACCTGAGGAATTGCATTAATTAACCACACCTAATGTCAAATTCATATGAAGTGAGATTGAACAAAATCTTAAAGCTTAAAGGGACATTGAATGGACAGTCTATGCTAAAAATAAAGAAAAATGCCATCATTTGTGTTGCAAATTGATGGACAGGAGTAACTGAACGATGAAAAACCAGTGTTCACTGTATCCTGCTGTATTTGCTCAGAATTGTTCAAACAATTGTACAACCTCTTCTTGCGATCACACTCAGTTATGACTGTTCTGGTGTTTGAAAGCTTTCAGGCATCCAAGGAGGGAGCAGAACCATCATCCCACAGTGATGATCCACAGCAAACATTCAAACAGGTTATTTCCCATGACCTGAAACCTGTTTGTGCAAAATTGTCAGTGAAAGAGCAGTAACAAGCACTTAGTTAATTGGTATGCAGACAGCTTCTGTACTATCTGGTTTTAATGCACTAGCAAAATTATGGTGGGTGTCCTTTTAAAAATGAGAACTAGAATCCATTCTTAATTTTTTAAGTAAATTGGAGAAATGTCTGATGTAAGGACATTTTGCCACTTAGTAATGAGAGGTGGCCTGTCTGTCTCCAGTCCTGCCAAAACTGGCACACCTAATTAACTTCAAAACACAGAACAGTTTTACTGAATTTAAGAGAGCTTCTCACTGTACATAAAATTTGGTCCATTTTTTACAGGATTGGGGGGCCTGGTACTTTTTCTTACGAGTGTAAATCTTGTTCACAAAATGGCTCAGATGCAGCTTAACCGAATGAGCAAAGTACAGCAGTCCCTGTTTGTTGTCCCTTTCCTTTCATATTTTTTTCCTTTACTGCTCATGTTTGATTTCCTTTTAAAAATAGCTCAAGATTATGGCCATGCTAATTTTATGCTGGGCACAAAAACGGTTGTTATCTTGGCAAAGCTGGATTTAGCTTTTGTTGAACAATTCTTCGCACAGCCCTCATGAGAAGGGCATCCAGCATCTCTTCTGAGCTGCCTTGTTTAAAAGTGAAAGCTTAATTCTTTCTGCTATGACTAAATCTATCTTTAATGAGATTAATCGTTTAGGGTGCTAAATTCTCTCTCAAGTATCTTGATGCTTTCCCGGGGCAGATACTTGAGAGAAGCTTTGTCCTTCCACAAGCACCAGATGACAGCAATGTTCTGATCACTGAGAAGCCCCTGAGATGTCCCACGTTAGGGAAATTTAACCTGGAAAATACGTTGTTTTTAAAATCCTCAGGGATAAAAGGGGAAGCTGCCATTGGCTCAAAGGCTTCCCAGTTCTGGTCTTACAGGGCACCCAAAGGACACTCTACCTACATCCGGGTGAGGGGTCACCTTGAGATTTGGCTCTATATAAATCCATCTACCCCCCTGAAAACTGCGCCTCCTTGGCTTTTCCATGTGTTGGGAAAATGATAGAAATGTCAGATGTGGTAGAAAATGGCAAACAAATGGGTTTTTCAAAGAAAACAAAAACTTGCATTTCAGCAAAGCATATTTAAACAGAAGCATTTGTACTTAGGAGTACACCTATTTGAAGTAGTACAATAACTAGGGTGGGACAACTAGAGCAAATGCCCTGGGTGCTGATTTGGGAGAGGGAGTGAAAAACGAGGGTGCCGCTGGCATCAATGTGATTGCAATCACAGAGACATTGGCAACGAGAAGTTGCTGCCACCTCTGTGGCTCGGAGGCCCAGCCCCATTGCTACGCTACTCATTTGAAGCCGGGGAGACTTAAATATTTGATGAACCTGAACCACACGCTTCAGTGCATTGCTGGATCTGGACCCTCCCAAAAGAAAAGGAGGTAGAGAGAAATAAATAAATAATGGGAATAAAAAAGAAAGACAGTGAGGCCTGTAAGAACTTGACTTGAACAAGAGCTGGGTAGATCTCTATGGATGTAGGTGAGGTGTGTCTACCCCCTTTGCAGTGATCCTAAGCCAGGTGAAGAGACAAGACCTGCCCATTTGCTCTTCCTTCATTCATACCACCGGCTGAAAAATATCCTTGTTTCTTTTCAGCACCTGCCCAGACCCCTCTCAGGATCTCTGTCTCATGGATGTGAGGAACCTCTCTAACAGTGCTCGCACAATGTTTTTTCAGCATGTGGAGTGGGATGGAGTAAGTAGGTTTTGTTTCCAGAAGCCGTCTTGGGGTTTCCACAGGGCCTGTATAGACAACCCCTCAGAGATCCCTTCCAATGGGCATCATTCTACCTTAAGAGGTTGCCTCCAAATAACCCTATATTATGCTTCTTGCTCATCATTAAATGACAAGTATGCATCTATGCCCTGGGGCTTGTTTAACTTAAGTTTCTCTATATTGCTTAGTACCATTCTATTCCTTTATAAATGACTTGTTGAGGTAGGTAAAGGAGAATAAAGTCTTTTGCAAGTATTGATACTCTTACTAGTTATTCCTTCCTAGGTAGATAACCTGTTGCTGAGATGCTCTCACACAAAAAATATTGCAACTATGCAGCAAAATGGTGATAACACTCTGCTAAATTACACTGGGAACCAGATCTGGATGCAGATCTAAACTATGAAACTGCATCCTTTCTTTCTAGTGGGATGAAAGAAAAATCACAGATTCCCAACTTTTGGCATATTTGGTATTTTGATCTGAGCATTTCAACCCCTCTCTAAAGACTTTTTACACATTTGACCCTATGTTCACCCAAAATCTGTCCTGGTGAGGTCAATGGGCTAGTGACAGTCTCCACCTGCAGAATATTTGGCCCAAATAGACATTTTAATTGCCCAAGGATAATTTCTCATTTAATGGGTAGCTACTGTTTTTCAAGTGAGAAAATCCACTGCTTATGGAAGATGGATCATAAAATCAATCTACTGGTCTGTTATGGTGCCACGAAACGTTGCATCCTTTTCTTTTGGTCTGAGGTTCCTCTGGCATTGGAAATCTCTATTTTCTACACGCATTTCTAATAAATTTCCCACAAGCGCTCTTATGTAGCATTTCTCAGTTGACTTTTATAATGTCAAAAACTGGGTTTTTCATCAGTCAATCTGAGAGGACTTTAAAAAGGAGGTCAATATCTCTCCTATTTTACAGATGGAGAAGACTTAGGCAAAGAGTGGTGAAACAATCTACCCTACCCAGCTGGATAATGGCAGAGCTAGGTCTGGAACCCAGTTTTCCCAAGCCTCAGTCCAGTATTGCTTCAATGCCTACCTCTCTAAAGAACAAACTGCTATGCAGGTTACCATCCAAGAGCCAGACAGATCTTTCCAGTGCTTTAGTATATACCAGCAAGGGCATCTTATGATACACAACAGGGCACATCTACACAAGATGCTATGTGATTCTACCAATGAGCTATGGCAACATCATCATTACAGTAAAATAGAGTCAGCAAGCACAAACCTTGATGCCACTGCTAATATGCAGTAGCTTGTTGCTACTGTGCAGTAATGTCAGAAATGACCTGTGTAGCCCTGGGACTGAGCAGAATCCGCAGTTACTGCTCAGTCATTTACTATTTGCTAAAGTAAGTCCAAAATAACTGTGCAGTAACAACTGTGCGTTTGGGCGCATGTGTACACGTGCACACTGTGTTGTACATTAGCTATTACTGATGCATGTTGCAAATAATGGGGACATCTTTACAAATTACCGATACGCAGCACTTTGGGGTATATGGTGGTGTATCACGGAGCACTGATCATTTAATAGAATATTATTGAGATGCTGTTTTTCCTTCTGTAGTAAAGGCATGTCAGTGTCTGCACTATAAACCACTGTTTCCAGAGGGTGCAAGGCAGCTGTAAAAATGAGCTTAGGACAGACACTTCGATGTTTAAAAGAAGTGGAAGCTTTGACAGATGACTTGGGAAGAGGATAAGAATATTACTTGGGCATGGAGGGTTGAAATCAGGAGAGCCAAAGTGCAACTGGAGTTGCAGCTAGCAAGACACATGAAGGGTAACAAGAAGGGTTTCTATAAGTATGTCAGCAACAAGAGGAAGATCAGGGAAAGTGTAAGTCTCTTACTGAATGGGGGAGGCAACCTGGTGACAGATGATGAGGAAAAGGCTGAAGTACTCAATGCCTTTTTTACCTCAGTCTTCACAGGCAAGGTCACATCTGGCAGCACAGATTGGGAAGAAGGTGAGCAATCAACAGCCGTGAAAGAACAGGTTAGGGACTATATAGAAAAACTGGACATGTACAAGTTGATGGGGCTGGATGTAATGCATCTGAGGGTGCTGAGGGAGTTGGCTGATGTGATTGCAGAGCTGCTGACCATTATCTTTGAAAATTTGTAGCGAAGAGGTCCCAGGTGATTGGAAAAAGGGCAAATATAGTGCCTATCTTCAAGAAATGGAAGACAGAGGATCCAGGGAACTACAGAGCAGTCAGTCTCACCTTAGTCCCAGGAAAAATCATGGAGCAGGTCCTCAAGAAATCCATTTCTAAGCACTTGGAGGAGAAGAAAGTGATTAGGAGCAGTAGCAGCATGGATTCACCAAGGGCAAGTCATGCTTGACCAACCTGATTGTCTTCTGTGATGAGATGACTGGCTCTGTGGATGCAGGGAGAGCAATGGACATGACACACGTTGACTTTAGCAAGGCTTTTGATACCGTCTCCCACAACATTCTTGCAAGCAAGCTAAGGACATATAGGTTGGATGAATGGACTGTAAGGTCAATAGAAACCTGGCTGGATCATTGGGTTCAAATAGATCAAATATCTATTATCTCAAGGAGATAAATTGGAGGATTGGGCCAAAAGAAATCTCATGAGATTCAACAAGGACACGTGCAAAGTTCTTCACTGAGGATGGAAGGATCCTGTGTACTGCTATGGGCTTGAGACCAACTGGCTAAGCAGCAGCTCTGCAGAAAAGGACCTGGGGGTTACAGTGTACAGTAAGGTGGATCTGAGTCAACGGTGTACCCTCGTTGCCAAGAAGGCTAACAGCATACATGGCTGCATTAGTAGGAGCATTGCCAGCAGATCAAGGGAAGTGATTATTCCCCTCTATTCAGCACTGGTGAGGCCATATCTTGAGTACTGTGTTCAGTTTTAGGCCCACCACTACAGAAAGGATGTGAACAAGTTGAAGAGACTCCAGTGGAAGGCAATGAAAATGGTTTTGGGGGCTGGGGCACATGACTTCTGAGGAGAGATGGAGGGAACTGGGTTTATTTAGTCTGCAAAAGGGAAGACTGGGGGGGGGGGGATTTAACAGCAGCCTTCAACTACCTGAAGGGGGTCAAAAGAGGACAGAGCTGGACTGTTGTCAGTGGTGGCAGATGACAGAACAAGGAGCAATTTTCTTCAGTTGAAGCAAGGGAAGTTTAGGTTGGATATTAGGAAAAACTTTCTGGCTAGGAGAGTGGTGAAACACTGGAACAGGTTACCCACAGAGGTGGCAGTCTCCATCCTTAGAGGTTTTTGAGGCTCAACAAAGCCTTGGCTGGGATGATCTAGTTGGGGATGGTCCTACTTTGAGCAGGGGTTGGAGAAATGTGACCTCCTGAGGTCCCTTCTAATCCTCCTTTTCTATGATTCTATGAAGAAAATGTATGGGCTGGAGAAGAACTAAAGACTTACTATATTAGAGATTTTAAAAAACGTTTTTTATAGAAAGGATGGAAGTTCTGGTTTGCCTTACATTTTCTTGTGCTTTTTTAGAACGCGCTCCTTTTTCTTTTGGAGAGAATTTTGTACCCTCTTGGAACAGATATGGGCAAGGTTCTTTGGATCAAATTCTACCCTCACAGCCATCTATGAAGCCCCATTTTGTTTCAGTGGGGCGGCGCATAGGAGAATTTAGTTGCAAGCATTTTAAAAACTGAACTGAAGAGTTGCTTAGGGATGGGGAAAATGACAGGCATTAAAAGTACAAAAGAAGCTGAGATGCAAAGGGAACACAGCCCCAGGGATAGACCAGGAGGAATTTCTACTTCATCAGTAAGAAGGCAGGGAGAACATGTGAATGCTGTAGAAAGAGAATATTGTTATGCCCCATTATAAATCCATAATGAAACCACACCTTGGGCACTGTGCCCAAATCTTCAAAAAAGATATAGAAAACACTAGAGAAGATGCAGAGAAGAGCAGCAAGGATGATCAGTGGTACGAAGTTGATTCTATATGAGGAGAGACTAAAGAGGCTTGGCCTAATCAATTAAGAAAAGAGAAGCTTCAGGAGGAACATGATAAGGGTTTACAAAATACTAAAGGGTAAAGTGAGAGTAAATAGGGATTTATTATTTAATCTCTCTCACAAGACAAGAATGAGAAGTCACAAAATGAAACTGCTAGGTAGCACATTTAAAACTAACAAAAGGAAATTCTTTTTCACATAGCATGTAATGAAAGGGTGCAATTTGTTGCCACCATATGTTGTGGAAGCTGACAATTTAGCTGGATCCAAAAAAAGGATTGGACAAATTCTTGGAGGAAAGGGCCATCAGTAACTAGTGAGCACGGGCATTAGGGAGACAGCCTCTGGATCAGAACTTCCTAGATCTTAAATGCTAGAGATTGCAAGTGAGAGAGGAACAGAGGATAAAACCCTGGTCAGAGCCAGTTTCATAGATTTCATAGACATTAGGGCTGGAAGGGACCTCGGAAGATCATCGAGTCCAGCCCCCTGCCCAAAGGGCAGGAAGTCAGCTGGGCTCATAGGATCCCAGCAAGATAAGCATCCAGTTTCATCTTGAAGGTGTTCAATGAAGGCGTTTGAACCACCTCCGGTGGCAGGCTGTTCCAGACCTTGGGGGCTCGGACAGTAAAGAAATTATTCCTTATGTCCAGCCTGAAACGATCTTGAAGTAGTTTGTGACCATT
>NW_005842240.1:1689293-1704571 GCF_000455745.1 Alligator sinensis | reverse complement strand
ACCTGTCTGTCTTCTGGTGTTGATGCTTTGCCCCAAAGTTTGGTGTCATCGGTGAACTTGGCCAGTCCGCTTCTGACTCCAGTGTCCACATCCTTCATGAAGATGTTGAACAGTATGGGTCCAAGGACAGAGCCTTGGGGGACCCCACTGGTCACAGGACACCACGACGAGTGACTTCCATCAATTACTACCCTCTGGGTCCGACCCCGGAGCCAATTTTCCAGCCAGTGGATCGTGGAGGACCCAAGGCGACAATTGGCGAGTTTCTCCAAGAGGTGATCATGGGACACCAGATTGAAGGCTTTTTTGAAGTCAAGATATATGACATCAATCTCTTCTCCCTTGTCCAGGTGATAGGTCACCTGGTCGTAGAAGGAAATGAGATTGGTCAAGCAAGACCTACCCGCAACAAACCCTTTCAGATGGGTAGGGTTTCAGATGCTGAAAGGGTTCACACTCCCTTTCAGCATCTGCCCTCTGCCCCTGTGACACAGGACACTGGGTAAGATGGACTTATGGTCTGACCCAGTAAATGGCACGTCTTATGCTCGATGGCCTTATGTAGGCCAGCCAGGGGATCTGACTACCATGAAGGGGACAACAAAGACAATGCTGATTTTTGTTTACTGAACACCCTGCTGAGCTTTGGTCTCATCAGTGGATCTCTACACTGGAACTGGAAACCATCAGACTCTGTCGTCCATTGGCAGAACAAGTTGCTTAAGTGGGGAGTTTAGATTTGGGTCTCAAGCCTTAGCTTCTTATTGTGGGAAAGCGAAGGAGCACTAGAAGAATGGCATGCTTAGCCCTTCCTGGTGGGGACACCTTTCCAGTGCTTTACCAGAACTCTCATCTGACCGACTGATGCTTCAAAACCAGTGGTCTCTGGAGGGAGGTGCAAGCGGCCCTATTTGCAGTAGTGATGTTCAGCTTGTATATGGGCCCTGTTGCAGGAGGCAGAGGATATATCAAAGAATACACTTTAAAAAACCCTGAAGGCCCAACTGCATGAGGTGCTGCCAGCTTCCTGAAAAATGCCAAGCTTGCTGAGCTTTAGGTAACCTCAGTGGGAGACAGACACTCAGCACCTACATCACTGTCTGATTTTGTTGCTCATCGTGGGGATTTACTGCATACAAGTACTACTACACGTACACTCTGTCTTCTCAGTGTGGCACGCGCCTTCCAGCAACCCATTAGCACCCGTCTTCACAGAGAGAGCAGTTCTCACTTGGTTTGGCAAGAGAGTAGGAGGCTCAATATGGAGCAGGAACATCAGAGCGTGCTCCTGCTGCCCAGGAAAGCGAGGCCACACAGAGGCCCCAAGGGGTGAAGGAGGCTGTGTTTCTTAGCTCTCCAACATCCCTTTGTCCATGGGGATGTTTGGGATTGGGATGAACAGGGAATGTAGTAGGAGGTGCATCTATTCCCCCAACTTCTGCTTAGCATTTCTGCCCAAACTGTTTTATTTAGGTGGTGTGGATCAAGATGTGTACACTAGATTGTCCTTAATCCTGTTATATGAAGACACTGCAGGATCTAGGACATATTTCACAGGACATGCTTCACATAGGGCCCACTTCACCATTCTCAGTGAATTTCCTTTCAATTACTCAGTCTTCATCAGAGCCGTAATTTGCTTTCCATGCATTTCATTTGAGGATTCGTGTATGAAGAATAGAGTGCACCGTCTCTTTGTGGGGTCTTGACTTTCTCCAGCATTGCAGCGCTTTTCTCTTCTCACTGCTTAGTCCTAGTTACCCTTAGTCCTAGTAACCCTTAGTCTCTTAACCTTGCTTAGTCCTAGTAACCCTGGCACAGCAAATGGAGCAATGGGCACTGAGCCTTTTACTTCACTGGGGATGGGAGTTACCTAAAACAAGCAAAGAGAAAACCCAACAACCCAGAATGGTACCACACTGAATCATTTAGAATGATTAGGACATTAATCAAAGAAGTTTGGTGTGCTTCTTCCTGAAAGACAATGGGCCACACTCATCGTCTTAATTAAATGTGACATAACTGCTGAATTAAATGGAATTATGCCTCGGTCGCACTGGTTTAGCCACTGTAACTAAACTAAGAACATAGCCCTGAGAGTCTTTTGAAAAAAGAGCAGATCAAATGATATAACTATTTATTAGAATATATATTCCTATATTTTCCCCACTGGAGAAAATTTGAAAATTAAGATGTGTATATAAACCCAAATAAAGGTTAATGTTGGCAGGTAATTTCCTAAAGATAAACAGTTTGGAATAAAAAGCTAAGAACAATAACCCTGAAAATAGCATCTCTACAATTAGTGCAGTATTAATACACTTATGCATGCAAAGTGCCGTGCATTTGTATCTATTTTGACCTTAGAAAAATACGTTACTTTAGTAAGTAATAATTTAGGAACAGCTAGTTATGGACCTTGGAGGTCATACCCTACTTCTAACAAAAAAGAAAAGAGATTTAAATTAGCCAGTATAGGAAAGTGCAATGGCTTATTACAAAATGAGGGGAGAAAAATGTCTTCATCACAATCTCTTGAACTGCAGCATGCAATAATGGCTATATCTATATCTATATATATATATGCATATATATTGTTTGACAAACATATCAACAGTGTAAGAAGTTTATTTTTCATGATTTCACTTCTCACTATATGATAAGCATGCAATGCCAGGTGTATCCCTAGTTGTAACTCCACTGACTTTGTTAGAGTTAAACCAGCAATGTCCTGAGCCCACATGTTTTGAGAGAATGAAATCAAATGTAGTAGGAAAAGAGACAGAGTTTTTGCTGGCTTATAGGTATAGCTTAAAAGTTGGTGATCCCTTAAAAAAAAGTATTATATTCCATGTCCAAGGAGACTCTTGGTAATTGGAAGAACAAGTATGAGATGAGGATCCATAGTGCAACACATCAGAGAGTATCTCATTGCTCTGACTGGGCTATATCTTGTCCTCATATGTGCACGTGAAGCTCTGGCTGAGTCGAATGGGAGCCACATGCAGGCAGATAAAGGCAGACGTTGGCTGACCATATTTATATGATTAAAGCAAACCAAGACATGTAAGTAAAAAAATAATTGCAAATGATTTCAACCTAAACTGAATTCTGCAATAGAAAATCTCTCCTAGATTGATGCTTAAATCTTTCATGAGTCCCCAGATACCAGGTTCTGTTCAGGAAAGAAAGTCACAATGGCCTTTCCAGCTGTTCTGGAAAACTACTGATAAGCAAGAGTAATAAAATGACATTCATAAGAGTCTTTATGGGTTTTTTTCTGCTGCACTGGCAGAACCCATGAGTGATTTGGTTTAGACAGGAAGGATCCTGCCTTGTGTAGGGGGTAGGAGTAAATGAAGTCATAAGGTCCCTTCCAGCCCTATTTTTCTATGATGCGAAGACCATAGGGTCTTTTCATTTTTTAGCTCATCATTCTCCCTTATGGGGTAGCAGTACGAATCCTTAAGGGGACAGTTCTGCATGAAAACAAGAATGCGTTAAAAGCCAAAAAAGGATTTTAGTTACACCAGAGTCACTGAGCTTAAATGCCTGGGAGACAAATTCCCAGTGTTTTCTTTTCCTTTCCATATGATACCTAGAAACGTTATGACAAAGGAAAACATTACTCACTGCAATACAATCAATGCCTATGTAAATAGGAAGGGATCATTAAGACATCACTCTTGGTGGCAAAGATGAACATTAGCAGCTTTCAAAGGGAACAACACACAGTTTTCTGGGGGAGGGAACATCTAGAAATGTCCCCATGCTTCATAATTGTGCCTAGAGAAATATAAGAGGAGGCTGCCGTTCATTGGTACATTTTCTGAAAGGGGTGGCAACTACACAACATCTTAACGATTCAAACCAAAGTCAATAATGCCTTGCAATTACACATGGGTCCAAATCAGGACCCTAAATCGGAACATTTCCAGCCCTGAATACTAGTACAGTTTTATTCAGATCTCAGTTTTTGCCCCTGTATAATTTGGGCCAACCAAAACCTGGATCTAGAAGTTCCTCAACTTTGGATCTAGATTCAAACCTTGCAGTTTTGGTCCATCTCTATTTTTCCTATAAAGGCTCACCATTCACAAAGTCCTGTTTCAAGCAAAAACTCTGATTGATTTCACAGGTGCTTCACCTACATATAAAATCCAAAGGTTGAGCCCACAGTTATCAAATGGTAGAGGTAACCATGGAAGAATAGAGTGAGAAGGGGGAAATTGCATTGCCTACCAAAGGAAATCATCAATGAACTCTAGAACGAGGAATCAGAAGGCTTTTACAGGGTAAGTGAAAATCCCTGGCTCCCAGCTACCACAAATCAGTGCAAGAGGGAAAAGAGACATCATGGAACCAAAAGTGAGCTGCTTGCGGAGAGTATTCGAGTAGAATATGCGAGCACACATCCATCAGTAACAGTTTCTCAGATCAGAAGCTAAGATCTAGCATTAGTCAGCCACAAATACAAATATATGCAAGGATATCACGGTTCTGGACATGAACAATGCTAACACCTTTTAAAAGGAACCCACAAGCTGTACGAAGTTGACATAACAAACATTTCCCACTACGATATCTGCATATAGTTCCCCCCATGGATACCATATATTCAGGAAGACATTGTTCATTGATGTGAGGCTAGACTGTATTCAAGAGTTTATAAAGCAAGCCCTTTTAAAGAACTGTTTGAAATGAGAGATGTACGTGGCAAAATCGAGGGCAGAATGTAGCCCCAAGTGCTTAATGTGAAAACTGGCTAGGTCTCTTTTCATTCCTTCTGTTGCGTTTCTAAGCTGTATAGTTTACAAAGCTGGGAATGTTATTTCATAATACTTTACAGCATAGTTCTAGTGTCATGCAGTAACTGCAGATTTACTGCATACTTCTATTAAATTTCAACAGCCATAACAAAGCTTTATGGTGAAGACAGTAACACCCAAATATTTAGCAATGATAAACATTCCCCCCCCAAGGATCGATCTGGCTCCTTACAGTTTGGGGCATGTTTAACTCCACGCAAACTTTAAAATATTCTTTTTCGCAGATGGCAAAAGGTAGATTCTACTGACCTTTTTGGATAAAAGAGGTGCAAACCCCACATTTGGTAGTTTGTTATATGTACCAGCAAATAGGTACCTCTGCACCTTGAACCAAATAGGTAATGCATATACTGTGTGTGTTCCAGAACTGGTTCATCTGCAGCACGGTCACATTGCTATGTTGGTAATATGTCATTCCCTCATTATTTTTAAAATGCCTGCTCAATTGATATTCGGTATTCACTGTTAACACTGAGAACGTCGGAATCTAGAGTATAACTCTGCATTACCCGCAGTTACTATTGCAGTAATAATGGCCTGGGTTAATTTAACAAGATATATTAATTCAAGGGGAATTCCAGAATTCACAGATGTCAAAATATATTTATGGTAATCATCAGTTATAAGGTTCACAATCACCATATTGGGGAAAAGGTCCAATTCAGTTTTAAAGAAACCAAGTTTTGTGTTTCCAATTGGCCTACAATCATTTCCTTTCCAATATATCCAGTATCTGTGTCACATAGCAGCACAGATTTACCATCTCAACTAATGATAACATTTTAATTGTGGTACAGAGATATACATAGTATGTTTGTGTTGGGAAGTACTTTGGCTTGGACTGGTTTAAATATCTACTTCCCAAATGCATAGGTTTAACTTCAACCACCTTGTTCAGGAAAAGAAATCTGGAAAAAAAATCTGGATTTTTTTTTTTTTTTTTACTTTCCCTTTTTTCTTTTCTCATTGGAAATGCTTGTTGCTTTTTTTTTCTTAGCAACGTTATCAAACTCTTGGAGCTTACATTATTTTATTCTTGGTAGCTCTTTCCCCTCATCCCCAACTTTCAGTCCTACATGGGCCAGCTTAATCAATTTGAACTAGAGTTGGAGATTCAAGGATGCTTAATAGCCAATAAATTCTTGCTTAGTAGAGGCTGAGGATTCAAAGAAAACTTTTAAAATTATTTCCACTTTTGTTATTTTTGTTAAAAAAAAAAGTTTGCACCTTGACGTGTCATGAACACCCCTCCGTGATCTTCCTTTTTCTTGTTACACCTGGCCAGCGCAAGCAGCTGAGATCTTTGCTCTATTTTCCCTGCATCTCTGTGCAACACTTTTTTAAAAAGATAATATATTATTTTTTCTAAGCCTTTCAGACTGCGGTTACATGATCAGGATTCTCCTGAATTTCTATGCATTCGATTTCTTCCCGCTCCTTCCTTTTAGCCCGTTTCTTTTTCTTGTGGTGCTTTTTGGAGGGTGGGAAAAAGGTTAGAAAGACGGGGAGAATAACAAAACAGTGCAGAAGTGTGCAACTGCCAGTGAGCAGCAAGCATTTGAACAGTGTGAAGGTCAAGTTCGAAGGCACAAAGAGAAGGGGGACCAACCCAATAAGAAAAGAAGTAATATTTTGCAAAATGGCTGTCCCATGCTCTTGGAGGGAGTTTTTTATACACTGAGTTCGGGTGTGCTCGGTTGCTAATACAAATGTATAAAGCAGGGGTGCACAGTGATCTATGGCGAAATTCAAAGTGTAGATAAGGCACAGTATAGAAATGCAATCCATGTCTACATTCCATAAAGTCATCAAACCTAGGACACCCAGCTCTATTGAGGTGACGCTGAGAATTAACCAGAAGTTTCCCAGAGGATGAATAACCAGGAAAAAGGTCAGTATTAACATCAGCAGGATGCCAAAGCCAGAAATCAGGACAGGCATAGTTACTGATAAACCATAGTGGTCCATGAAAACAAAAGTAGGATTGAACACAATGAACTTGATGCTCTGGATTAGAGAGAGCGGTCTTAACTTCTCCAACAATTCCACCACCTCTCTTTGTGTGTTTTCACTAGTCCTGGCCACCAGGTACATGCGAGAAGCAATGATATTGTTCTCATCTCCAGTCTTGGAGAAAATGATGTCATTTTTGAAGTGCTGGAATTCTGGTTTTTTTAAAAAGGAGCTCTGGAGGATGCTGATAAAGTCACTTTTGTTAGTGGCGCTGATGTTGCTAACTCTCAGGTATTGATAGTACTGTTCCATCCAGGACACTGTATTGAACCCATGGCTCAGTGTTTTTAAGTCTTCTTGTACAGTGCCATTCCAGTATTCAAGAGGCTCATAGATGTAGAATCCTATCACTGGGCTGTAGTTGCTAAAATACTTTTGCTGGATGAGGGCATAAGAGACGCTTGGAGAATCACTGGCAAGGAGGTTGATAATATTGGCCCCATCGCTGATCTGCAAGCACCCCATAAAGGAGAAAGAGGCATAAATGAGGTACAGTATCACTACAAATGGCTTGACGTAGATGTTAGTAATCCACTCATTGTAATGTTCTCGTAGGAAGTGCTGGATGAAGTGATGCTGGTACGGGTTGGTTTCATGATGAGAAGTATGTTGATGGCCATCACTCATCATGGTTTGGAACCACACGGGTTTCCGGTCCAGGTATTCTGCTGAAGGGATTTTACAGCAGAAGATGCTGTGGTAGCGGTTCTGCTCCAGCTGTCCAGCAAAAACTAGGCAGGAGCCAAAGAAGGAGAAAATATAGAAGTAGTTCAATAGGATGGAGACACACATGTTCTGGCAGAAAATTTTCACAGCCTCGATATTGGTGAAGGGGCTGGCACCCATTCCAAAGGCTATGAAGTACAAGGAGCTTGTCATTGTATAGGAGACCATGACATCTGAGTAGGCATCTGCTACCCTATCCTTAAATGGCAGATTCTCTCTGGTTCTGCGCCATCCTGAAAGTAGCTCAAACACGCCTTTGGTTCCATGACCTAAAATAACAACAAAAAACAGGTATAAACAGGGGGTCCTACTTTTCATGCTGCAATGTTAATTTTAACTTTTGTCTCCTACGTTTTACTGAACATCTTTTGTTTTATTGGGGTTTTATATTTTAATAGTTAATTGAATGCAATGTTTTCAGATTTGTGTATCTGAGCAAGCTGCCCGATACTCAGAACTGGTGTGTAAACAGATCCATTGACCTTTGCAGAGACCACAATTGACTTGAAAGGGTGCTGAATTTGGTCAAAATGAGCTATTCAAATACAGGTTTAGGAGTCTAACTTGTAAGTGCATGAGTTTGAACTGACTTTGAGATTCCTAACTGCCATATCCAACTATAACCTTGAGGAAAAATTTTGCCACCCTTACTAATGTAGGAGTCCTCAATAGGTGAAAACAAATGGAGCTGCTTGAAGGATAAGGAAGTACACAGTGGGCATGTCACATGTGATGATAGAGTGACACAATAAACTCCAGCACAGCGTGTACCAGAGTTTATTGCTTCCCAGGTACAGTGTTTACACGCATGCCCGGGACCACAGTACATTGAGCTGGGTTGGAGCAGCCCTTGCTGGCAGGGGGCCCTGGGGGCCAGCCTGCCTGCCATGGGCTGCTCCATCCCAGCTCAACATGCTGTGGAGGGGCTGGCTGGGGCACAAGCGTACTCCAGTGTGGGGCTAGCTGATAGGCAGCTCCCACATTGAAGCACCCTTGTGCCCCAGGCAGCCCCATCAGCATCTACACTTGCATGGCAGCACACTAAATAATGCTGCCGTAGGATAGTACTTCTGTTTACACGTACTAACCTATGGTGGCATTTATTAGTTTACTGCGGCCTAATAAGCCTGCACATGTATGCACTGAAACTTTACTGCCGAGCAGAGCTAATTAAGCAACCCCACCATAAACATCTCATGTAGATGCACACAGTGTGAGTTAGGATGGGACAATCTGGCCCTTAGTGCTACACGAGGAGAAGAAATATTAACGTTGCCAAGAATATACAAGTTCACAAATTCATTTGTGTAACAGTTTCAGAGTCTTGTGTGAAAGAGGGCCTTTTAGAGTATAATGCTTGAGCCTTTATGCTATATGGAAGTTGACATAATGATAAAAAGTACAACATTTGACCATCCATCCTTATTAGTTGCCATGAAAACTTACATTTTCTCCTTGGCTAAACCTCTTCATCTCAATCTCTTAGGCTAGGTACAGACATTAAGAAGCCCAAGGCAGAATCAACCCAATCTATATGGGTTTCTCGAAGCTGTGTAGATTGGATGGGGAGCAAACGGACTCGTGTTCACCCTTCGGTGGGGGGAGGCAGGCTGCCTGCACTGGCTGAAGCCAGGCGGTGAAGGATGCTCCCACATGCCACCCAGCATGCCAGAACCTGCCGACGGGTGCCATATGCAGCCAAGGGACTACACCATTCCTGATTGGCTGTGAGGCACATGCCTTTCCCTGCTGCCCTGTCATGTACCAGGAAGTAGTCAGCTGCAGTCCGCCAGCAGATGCAGGCATGCTCACCCTACCACTCATGGTGGCATGGGCATCCCTGGGCTTTGTCCAGGTTGGGCAATACAGGGTCCACCCCAAACAGGACAGAGGTGGGGGGGAGTGGGATGCATGAGCTACTGGGTGGAGGTGATGCCAGCACACACACACACACACAAAATATGAAATATAAAATGTATAAGCTATATAAAATATTTATATAAGTTTGAGGGCATTCAGTGCTCTGATTTTTTTTCTTTTTTTAAGGAAATCAGAGAGATTTTCTGTAAAAAAAAAAAAAAAGAAGCAGTTTAAAATCAAAGAATAAGTTTTCTGTTGAAAATGTGATATGGCAGAAAATTTTAAACAGCCTTAAATCCATAGCAGTGCTGGTGGTGAATAAAAACCTTACAGACACAAGCTAAATGTACCAGTCTGAGACTGTGGCAAAAATTTCCCACCTGCTCTGAGGACCAACCTCAGCATCTTCCATTAGAGGGGCAAGGTGCACTTCTTCAACTTATTTCCTTTCACAGTAACAGGTACACAACTAACAGCAAAACTGAGCCCAAAGTCTTTCCAAAACACAACGCTTCACCTTATGCACAACTCTTTCTCCAGGGAGTGGAAGAAAGAAAGAATAAACCACATATGACAGACTTCAGTCATGTTGCTTAATGCATTACTGAAAGGCACTTAGATGCTTCAGTCATGAGGGCAGTATAAGAACCCATAATAAAATGAATAGAATAGGATCTGGGCTGAATTGTCTCCATGGCCTCGGCACACTTTACAATTAAGACATGATCAACCAGTTAATCACATCTTAGGTTGTTACCCAGCCACACATTAAAGCAAATAATGGTGTGATAAAACAAGGAGTAAGGCACAACATTATTACACAAAACATGTGTAATAACTTTTTGGTTGGTTCCTATTACACCATTAATTGAACTTGTGGCTGGCTGGGGCCTCCAGCTGTGAGGGTGCAGCTGGGAACCATGTCAGCTGATGGCTCCCAGGCCTAGGGCATACCATGTGGTCCTGTGGCTGGGAGCTCAGATCAGCTGACGGGGTTCCCAGCCATGGAAGCATATGGTGAGCTCTATGGCTGGGAGCCTGGATTAGTTGCTAGCTCCCAGCCCTGTCATGATGGGAGTCCTAGCTGTGGGAGCTTGCTACTCGCTGGTGTCGGGGGAACATGGGATTATGATCATGATCGGTGCCTCTTGCACCAGCAACAAGGCATGATGGGACTTGATGCTAGAGCCCACCATCACACCTCATGTCATGCAGGTGTGGCATGGCCAGAAGAGCAATTGTGGGGATCTCACATCAGAACCCATCCCACCTTTACTTGCAGGTCTGCCAGGGGCCCTTGAGCCCACAGAAAGCCTGAAACAGTGAGTCATGTTTTGATCTCGTGCAGATGATCACACAACAGCATAATGCTATTGCACATCACTAGTCAAAGAAAATGTTCATTTTGGGTGAAAAAACAGCTTTTAGTTAGGAAAAAAGTTTTGATTTTCAAAAAAGTTTAGCCAGCTCAGGCAGCTATCAGCAGTTAAATCCTTGGCTCTCAACTTTCTCCTTACCCTGGTTCTTTTTTGCGCACACAAATATTTTGAACCACTTTTACAACAAGCCATATAGGAATGTGTAACCTGGATATGATTTCCCCAGAAGGTCAATGCCTAGTTTGAGATGGCATGTTGTAAACCAGGGTGGCCAACCCACAGCATAGGTGGCACAGGTGGCATGCAGGAGCATGTGTGTGGCATGCAGCAGATGGGAGATGTGAGAGGTAGCACAGTGGCAGATAGGTCAGAGAGCAGAAAGAAGAGCAACAGATCAGGCAGGGAGCATAGGGCAGGAAGCAGAAAGCTAAGCAGCAGACTGGGTAAAGGAAAGGGATTGAAGTAGTACTTGGGGAGGGTGTGGCGCTAATTTGTGGTATGCTTGCCAAAAAGGTAGGCCCCCACTGTTCAAAACTATGTCAGCTTTTATATCTGAGTTCTCAAGGCCCTGATTTAAGGTCCACTGACATCAATTTAAAACCTCCCAAACCCTGAATCAATCTCAAAAAAGAGCCTGTACCTTGGAAGTAGACACACCTTTACACAGAAAGAAAAGTGGCAACCGGAGACATGTAGAATTAGATTGTTAAGACTTCCATATCTCCATCTCCATCTAGATTTTCACTGTGCATACTGAAGGAATTATATATAGAAAGACAGGAAATCAAAGGTATCAGGTATAGGATGACAGCAGACCTGCAAATAATAAGGCGAGTAATACTGGGCATGTCTCCACATGCAGCTAATGCAAAGCTCCTGTGAGTGCCTTTTGAATGGGTGCCCAAGACTGCAGCAGGATGAGCCAGGTTGGAGCCCTAGGGGTTCAGCAAGCCAACGTGGGCCTGCTCCCTCCCCACTCATCTTGCTGCAGAGGGGCTGGCTGGGGCATGAGTGTGCTCCAGTGCAGAGCTACCCAGCAGGCAGCCCCCGCACTGAAGCACCCTTGTGCCCCACCTAGCCAGGGTAGCGTCTACATGTGCACTGCTGCACATGAAAAAAACTCTGCAGCAGGGTAGGACTTGGAAATACAAGTCCTACTCTGCTGCAGAATTTATTAGTTTACTCCAGTCTAATAGGAGCACATGTGTAGATGCGCAATGTTTACTGCAGAGCTAATTAGTCTACTCTACAGTAAACGTCTCATTTAGACATGCCCACTGTGTGCAAAATATCCACTGAGTTTGTCTTCTGGTTGAAATGGTTCCTATTCATAGCTACTTGTGCTGCCAAAAGCACACTCTTGGGGAAGTGAGAATTATAATGTAAACTGCCACGTTCTATGTACACGACCTGTTTTATTGGTGTACACAGTAATTTGGTACCCCCAGAGGTACGTAAATCTTGAGAGTTGTAGAAGTATTCTGGCTACCAAATCTTCATGGTGCAAACGTGGCTCTGCTGTGATCTTGAGTCTCAAGTGACCTTTGGTGCCTTGATGAGTTCAAGGTGAGCCAGGTCAAAGTGCAAGGAAGAAGCAGGCTTTTGCCGCAAACTTGTCCCTCAGTTTGATCCGAACACGGCTGCTGACCATGTTAGTAGCCCCCTCTGCATTCAGGCAACATAGGCACCCAGATTGCAATGGCTTTCTGCATAGCACTGGTACTGGGGATTAGAAAAGCCTTCTTATCTCTTATATCTCCCTTGTATAGTAGGTCATAAATTGGCCCTTTATGCACAGTGTGCTTTATTGCTGAGAACTTTTTGCACTGAACACACACCCTATTTTTCTGTTTTTGAACTATCAAAATGTCATGTCCTTCCCTAGGCTTACTCTGCTGCCTCCTGATTGATGAAGGATCCAGTTCAGATTGAAAAATTACCATCTCCCCTGCTCTAGACTTTCCTGTGGGCTAAAAGCCAAATCCTGCTCTTACTAGTGTACATCTACCACTCCCTTACAGGAACAGAGCAGCAGGGTTTGTGAGTGCAGACAGAATCAAGTCCCCTCTGTATTTATTTCCCTCTTTTCTTCTGCCGAGCCAGCAGCTTCCCTTTCTCTGTCTCTTCCTTCTTGTTCTTGGCCATTTGCAAAGGAATGTTTTCCAGCATGTCTCTGTCTATCTGGAGCATCCCTTGTGTATTTCTGTCTCACTATCTATGCTATTTAATTTTTATTTTTTATTTGATGAATGAATGCTAGCCTTTTTTTCCCCCCAAGCACTTTTTAGTGACTATAGTTTACTGGTTCCTTGCTACTCCCAAAGGTGCCACTGAAAACTTAGCTCTGCCTACCGGCTTCAGCTTCTTAAACTTCAAAGTGGGAACTGCAGAGATGGGAACATTTCAGTGGTTCCACAACTATCTTTGGAGATTGTGGGCATAGTGGTGGAAGGGTCCCCCAGAACATCTTGCCCACAGTGTTGGCATGTTTGAAGCATGTTTTACCCCAAATCCTTGGACTGGGGAACCAGAGTGTTGAGAGAGAGAATGAGAGACAGGAGTTTCTGCTCCAGTAATGTAGGTTTTTTCAGCAGACAGCCCACACTCATAGGCTAAGAAATACACTAGTTATCTTGCAAGAAGTTCTTGCTCCCTATCCTGTTGATCATAAAGTTCAGGGTCTCGCTAAGACATTCGGGCATGTTCCAGTAGTTCAGTTGTCCCGTATCCCTTTAGTCCTTTTAGTTCAACGACCCTTTGTTCCCAAACTGTTTTATTACTTTTGTTTCCTGAATATTCATTATTTTCACTACTGCTCTTACTACTACTGGCTACTTATGTAATTGATTTCTTGCTATTGGGCATTTTCCTAAAACCTTATGTGATAAGCACACCCATACCTGCATGCCTTTCTTATCACCACCCCTTCTTATCATGCATTCTTCCTATCTGTCCGTTGTTCTCCCCACTATCATTAACAACGCCGATGCTTTGACAAAATGTGTAGTTGTTTGCTCAGGTTTACCCAGATAACAACAATGCAACACCTCACAAGAGTGGACGCTGACTTTTTATAGTGACACATGTGGAGTGGAAGCAAATTAGCGGGGCTTAGTTTTTGGCAGCAGTTTCAAGAGCAGTGTGGAGCTTTTGAAGACAAACCCTTTGCAACACTCAACTTGTTACATTCAGATTCTTATCCTCCATCACAGTCTCTGGGTGTATTTTAGAAATACTTTGAGTAACTAACTAGTGTCCACCAGTAACCTAGTATCTCCTCCATTGCCCTCTCCAGGTGGAGAACTGCATAAGCATTTGTAGGTTTCTAATGGAAATGTCCCTGCCAGGTTTTTTGCCAGAAGGTGCTCCTGCTTCCTCAGGAGCCTACCTGGTGAGCTTCCAGGTTCATGGCTCTTCAGCATCCAATGGTGAACCAGAGTCCTGGATTTTCTAGGCCAGTTTTTCTTGACTGTTGTGACAGGTGGAGCAAGAGCTTTTTAGGGGAGCAATGGGGTGCTTTGCAATATTAACACTGTTTGACGTGTAAGCCACTACACACGTTTCACAAGAGAAACAGGTTTGCAGCGCCACATGCCGCACTCCATGCTGCAAGGGTGCACTGCCCGTGTGTGCGCTTCTCTGGTTTTTTTTTTTCCCTTGGGTTTTTTTGACCAGAGGTCAAAAAAAAAGCCATGGGAAAAAAATGGGGTAGCACACACTTGGGCAGCACACATTGCTGAAAAGCAGAGCTGGACCACCCAGAGCTGCAATGAGGCTGCCGGCCAGACTCTGCTTGGCAGGATCGCTGTAGCTACAGCCCCAGGAGGCCCCCAGAGCCCCAAGTAAGGCTACTGGGTCAGCACAGTGCTGGCCCCAGCTTCCCCTACCGCCCCTCATTTGCAGCCTGTCAAAGCACGGTTGTTCCCCAGGGACAAGTAGTTGTAGCATAAGGTGTGCTGCTGCTAGTTGTCCCCAGGGAACCAAACATCGACACATGTCTGGATGCGCCCAGAGATTTCAAATAGGAATCCAAAGAGTCTGCTTTGCCGTGGTCTTTCTGAGTTCTTTGTAACAAAAGACTTGGTCTATTCTTTTTCTGTAGTCAAAATACGCTTGAAGTTCATTTTTGAAATGGGGTGCTGCTAAATTTAGAAATGTGATGGAAGGAGTGCTTCCAGTCTTTTAAAAACATTGATAACCATGGCTCAGAGAGGTCTGGCTCACAATCTGATGGCTTCTCAGTTCTCCAGCCTCCTGTTCTGAATTGGAGACCAAAGTCAAAATTGCCAAAAATCCCTCCATCCTGTCCTTGTCGTCCCTCCCAGCCAAAAAAAGATAAATCTGTCTATGGTTGAATTTCTGGCTATTTTTAACCTCCACTGATTGTAAATTTTAGTGTAGGCAGTAGTTGTAAGTTTATGGGGAGGTGTGTTCAATTTTTACCCATTTTTTAATTTTACATGCTTGACTG
>NW_005842240.1:1650863-1689262 GCF_000455745.1 Alligator sinensis | reverse complement strand
AAGATATATGAGAAGGCGGGGGGTGGGGGGGGGTCTCTGAATTCCTAAAGAAATGTGAGGAAGCTTGGTTCACAATAAAAATATCTTACACACGTAACATAAGCCATCCTTCCCCTTCTTCCTGCCCAGTCCCCACCTCACATAGAATATCAAGATCTCAGTTCATCCCTAAGAAACATGACTAAGAAGAAATGTTCAAGTCCTGAAACACACATTTACGCATTAACAGTTGGAAGAATTCATGTGTATTAATCAACCAATGCTATAATGTAACTAAAATGAATGTATAGACACGCTGCCTTCTGGCAATAAGAATACAGAGGATAAGAAGATAAATGACAGTGCTCCATTCACCTGAAATGCATCAATGGTCCCATGTAGCTCATGGCAGAAATGGTACCCTTTGAAATAGTCACAGCAAACAGCTGAAGCACCTCGGAGGGGTCCTCCACAGTTGTTTGCTGTGGCTACATATACCTTCCAGTTGCCTCACAAACCCACATCCTCACCCAAGGAATCTAACTGCACGAAGAACCCAGGTTTTACTATGCCTCAAACATGTAAGAATTTGTTGAACTTTGCAGAAGTGTTTGAGGATGAGCAATGATAAGTACTATTATTATTATTATTTTATAAAACTTGCCTTTCCAAATATCCTCTTTTGAAGAGATGTCGAATTGTGCCCTTTGGAGAGTCTGTTACAGAACATGGTGATAGGTGGAATAATCGCACTATGTAGCAGCAGTGGAATTACCAGTGCAATCCAGGAATTAGCGTTACACACTACCCATGAGACAAGCCTGATCACACTCCCCATAGGCATTTCAGGTGGTTGAAAAGGCTTAGCTGCGGGCTTTCTAGTTTTAAGCAAACCAGTGTTTTCCCATTTAATCTGCAAAGGAAAAGAATGCCAAAGCAGCATTTGAACAGGATATTGACTGTTATGCCTAAGCCTAATGTTAGTAACGTGCCGCATATGCAGTCTCCGAGATGCTGCTTTCTCACTGCTGAACTGGAGCAGTAGCTCTGCTTTACAAGCTGGCTAAACCAAGCTCTACTTCTCATCAGGTCATAAAGCACAGCCAGGAGGCAAATACGCAGGCGGGATCCAAGCGCAGAGTAGAGTGAAATTCTTTTATTTTGGAGTTAAAACTGTTGCTTTGTAATGACTCAGAATGTGCCTTTGTGTGAAACTGAGATGAAATGGTCTTTTTTCCATCAGCCGCCTAAAGAAGCCCCCCAGAACCTTACCCAAACTATTTTCCATACATCATTAATGCAGCGCCAGGTTTTTCCAATCATTCTTTATTTCTTCCCCCCCAAAAACAGGTCAATTCTGCTCCCACTATTAAAAATATAACCATCTTTTATTTTACATGATTGATTGAAGGATTTTATGAAAATGGGGGCGGGGGGTTCTGAATTCATAAAGAAAAGCGAGGAGGTTTGGTTCTCAATAAAAATATCTTACGCACGTAACTTAAGTCATCGTTCCCCTTCTTCCTGCTCAGTCCCTACCTCACATAGAGTATCGAGAGCTCATCTGTGGATGCAGTTCTTCTGCTAGGCCCTGACCCAGATGTAGCTTGACCAAAACAGATAATCATACACTTATAAGTGACAGTTTGTTTGACCTGAATGCTTTCCTGATAGAGTTGAACTGGTCAGCACCTTACTGACAACAGAGCCCTGCTACACCACAGAGATAAAGGTAATGTCTTTTTCTGAGATCAGTTCTACTTTCCTCTCTAGAATTGGCCATTTCTGATTCTCTGGGGGCTTTTTCTGTTTTAATGTTTTCTAAATCAGACCCCAAATCAATTTTTTGTTCTAAATTTCCAGCAAACCAGAAGCTCCCTGCACACTCATAGCTGCTCAGAGAAATTGACGTTCCTGTCAGTTTCACCATTAATAGCAGAGATGAAATTGACAGGTATATTAATTTCACTGAATAGCCTCAGGGGTTCCCTGGGTCCTCATGCTAAGGCAGGACTGCCAGGTCTGCCTACTTCTAACATGATTTGAACGGACTGAAAAAGTCTTGCTTCAGCTGGGCTAGCAGCGGCTGCAACTACTTTAGAAGTGAGAGGCAGACAAAGGAAAGCATAGACTTGTTATTTAATGGAACAGCAAGTAACTGGAGTGAGGGAGAAGGTTGAAGTATTCAATACCTATTTTCCTTCAGTATTCACAGAAAACAGGTTAATTGTGACCAGGTATTTAACACAATCAATTTGAATGGCAGGATATAAATTCAGGCCAAAACAGAGAAAGACCATGTTGAAGGATGTTAAGGTAAGTTAGATACGTTCATATTGGCAAGGACTGAAAAACTGTAATAAAGGAGTTAGCCAATGCAATTGCTGAACCATAAGTGATTATTTTTGGGAACTCAGGAAGGATGGTGTAGACCTCATTGGATGGATTAATGCAACCATTGATCAGGCATATGCAATTCACACAAAGGCTTTTCTAGAGGCATTGACTCAAATAGGCCTTAAATTAGAAGATGCTGAGAAAGTTACACTGTAGGCTGTATAAACTACTCACATGGTCAATGGATAAAGAGTGATTGATAGGACCAATACAAGACACTCAATTATACACAGAATGTATAAGGATTAAGATCATTGTGTAACCCTGTTTTATCATTTGGTGAGGACTAGCATGTGTCTGATATCACTGGAAGATGCTTCTGTACTGGGGGTCAAGCTTATGCTCAATGGGCTGGATTAATGGTGCTGGACCAGTCCCTGGGCATACAACTGGCCCTGAGTGCCAGGTCCAGTGTGTAGCGCTAGTTCAACATGGGTGCTATGGGCAGTATTTGCCTTGGATCAGACTTGTGTGCAGACAGCACTATGCCTCTGGGACTGGCCCTCAGTGCAGGTGGTAGCATGCACTTGGGACCAGCCCAGAGTGTGGTGGCTGTGTGGCACTACCAGCAGCATAAGCCCCAGACCAGACCCAAATGCAGCCAGCAGCACATGCCCAGACCGTCTCTGACTGCAGCGAACAGTGTGCGCCTTGGACTGGCGTCATTTACCATCTCCAAAGCATACCAAACCAACCCCACACCACCTCTGCAGCATGTGAGTGGTATACAGGTCCAATCTGAGAGTCATAGGCAGCACTTCAGGCTGGATTATCCAGGCTGCAGTCCATATCTTTAACCCTCTCTTTAGTATTTAGTGAGAAATAGGATGTGTATGCCGCAAACAATAAATTATTTTGATTAGTGCATAAAGGAAGGCCCAGGAATCCTTGGTATTTTGTACTATGTCTAGGGGGCACATTCTTGTGTGAATTAAGCCTGTACCTTACTGTGAATATCCTGGCTATCACCTTTGTTGGCCATGCATGTTAGTGAAGAGCTGTTTTGTAGATAATAAACCTGGTCAAGCTTTTGTCACTTGATTCAGGCCTCTGGTCATCCCCTCTGCAATGAGGTTTTCAGATGATTCACATTGTCTGCAACAGCACAGATGGCATCCTGACTCATTCCCTCAGACCAGCCAAACTGAGGAAACCCAACAATGGTGCTTCCCTCCCTTCCTCCCTCCCCACCCCATGACAGACAGGTAAGGTATCAGAAGACTGGAGGAGGGTAAATAGTACTTAATAATGAGGGTAACTATATTTTATAACCTAGCCTAGAGGCTAATAAAATGATAGGAAAAGGTAACATGACTATAACAAGAATAATTCAGGTTATGTTAATCTAGAGAAGAGGGGGACAAGAGTAGATGTGAGCTATCTAGACTTCAGTAAGGCATTGACGCAATCCCACATAACATTCCCTTAAGCAAACTAAGGAAATTTGAACTACAGGAAATCATTGTAGGTGCAGAATTGGTTGAATAAACATACTCAGTGAGTAGCTTTCAGTAGCTTGCTGTTAAACTGAAAGGACATTTGAAGTAGGATCCCTCAGGGGCTTGTCATCAGCCCTGTTCTATTCAATATTTTCACTAATGTTAAGTGCAGAATTACTATACTTAGGAAGGAAAAGTCAAACACCAAATGTGGAGTCACGAGTTAAGCATCAACACTGCAGAATAGGGCATGCAGATTACATTGAGACACAAACTGAGCACGTGCTATCAGTGAGTTACTGTTGCAAAAAAGCAAGTATCAGTTTGGGATATATTAATGTAAGTGTCCTATGTAAGACACAGGGAGTGCATCTAGACAAAACACTTACTGCGCAGTGGCCCATTAGTACTCACAGTAGCTCATTACTACTGCACAGTAGTGTTGCCAGGTATGAACCATGATGCAATGGCACTGCATAGTAGTAACGAGCTACTGTGCAGTAAGCATCACCAGGCAGCCATGCCAGGGCAGTACTGCGCATGTGCAGTACCACCAGTTACTGTGCAGTACTTGGTTGTGCAAGTACTAAATGACTGCGCAGTAACAACCATTCAATGGGCATCTCATGTAGACACATCCAGAATGTGAGTATTCCACTGTATGTGACTCAGGTGGGGCCTCAGCTGGAGAACTATATTCTGGTTTGGGCACTATGCTTCAAGAAATATGTACACAAATTAGACAGAGGCACAAGAATGAGCAGTGAGAGAATTGGATAGCATGACTGAAGACGAAATGTAGAAGGAATTGGCTTTATTTTCTCTAGATAATAGAAGACTGAGGGGTGACCTGGTAATGGTCTTCTCAGGTGTAAAAGGTTGTTAAGCAGAGGACGCTTGCTATCAATTGTGCTTTATATCCACTGAGTCTAGGCCAAGAAGCAATCAACTTACCTAGCATGAAGCATATGGTTTTGGTTAGATATTAGAAGAAATGTATCTAACTAATAAAGATAGAAAAGTGCTAGAAACAGATTGCTAGATACCTATGGAGGCTGTGGACTTTCTAAGGGTTTTGTAGCACAAGATAGACAAATGTCTGCCAGAGGTGTTCTTGGTGTTCTCAAACATGCTTCAGTGCAGGAGGACAGAGATTAGATTATCTCTTGAGATTTCTTCTAGCCCTATATTTCTATCTCAGTATCTTGACCAATGAGATAACTAGCTTGCACAAACACCCCCATCCTTGCTGCTACCTTGGCCCATTCTTGACCTTTCTTGCTTTTCTCTGTTTGACTAGTAGTTGTCTCCTATCAGAATTATACAAGGGGCAGGGACTGCCTTCATAGATTCATAGAGAGTATTATGGCTGGAAGGGATCTCAGCAAATCATTGAGTCCAACCCCCTGCCCTGGGCAGAAAAGAGCGCTGGGGTCAGATGACCCCAGACAGGTGCTTGTCCAGTCTCCTCTTAAAGACCCCCAAGTTAGGAGAGAGCACAACCCCCTTGGAAGCCCACCCAGACTCTGGCAACCCTTACCGTAAGTAAGTTCTTCCTGATGTCTAACCTGAATCTCTCTCCATCAGTTTGTGGCCGTTGTTCCTAATTACTCCAAGGGGTGCCCTAGTGAACAGAGCATCTCCTATCCCATGTTGCCCTCCCCTAATGAATTTGTAGATGGGCACAAGATCCCCTTTCAGCCCTCACTTGCAGAGGCTGAAGAAATTCAGGTCCCTCAATCTCTCCTTGTAGGGCCTTACCTGCAGGCTCCTAACCATATGAGTGGCCCTCCTCTGGACCCTTTCATGAATATCCACATCCCTCTTGAACTGTGGCACCTAAAACTGGACACAGTACTCCAGCTGCAGATGGACCAATGCCACATAGAAGGGAAGTATCACCTCCCTGGACCAGTTCGTCATGCGCCTGCTAATACATGAGAAAGTGCGGTTAGCTTTACTGATCACTTTGTCACATTGATGACTCATGTTCATCTTGGCGTCAACAATGACTCTGAGATCCAATGCTTCATTTTACAGATCTGTACAACATGTGATGCAATGAGGCCCTGATCCCTTCTTGCTAGATCTAGATGTTATTCCAATGTTAACAACAGCAACAATAAGAACATGATATCAAATCAGATTAAACAGTGCAAGAAAGAAAAAAAAAGACAGGCATGTACTGGCTAGCTTTATTAAGCCCTTTAGGAATTCACTGATGTGAGAGGAGAGGAGCATGATATTTGAATAATCTCTCAGGTTAAATCCTAGTTCAGATTGGAAAAGATCTCTTGATATAGCTGTAGAGGCATCTATACCAGTCTCCCTAGATTAAGATGATTTAACTCACACCATTTCCCTGAACAAAACAGAAACAATGATTACACTGTCTTATACAGATTCAGAAAAACCCTTAAATCACCCTCCTAACCAATATTACTATAATACTATAGCAACAAAAAAATCTATTGTGTTATTTAACCTTAGAGTTTTGCTTCACATTATAATTATGTCTACTTTCCTTCCCCGTCTCAGTGACTCCAGCTGGAGGAGAAAGGAGGAGGGAACCAGGAATCATTTTCTATATTGCTCATCTCCTTAGTGCTCATTTTCTGGAAAGTGAACAATTCTGAGAGCCCAAGGTGTTACTTGATTGCTAACTGGCTAATAATGATTTTAAGATGTAGTGTTTATGATCATTTCCCAGTATTTATGTATTAGCATATAAACAGCATTTGAGTTCATGTTGCATATGTAATTCACATCATAGTAGGCAGACTCACAGTGTTTAACTGCTAATGATATTTTGTATGTGTAATAACAACTCTCACCTCTCAAAATGTGCCTTGCGGATATAAACTCATTAACCCCCTTAAATGCTCTTGCGAGGTACATACATGTATCTCCATTTTAACCATGGGGATACAGATATACAGGTTAAATGACTTGCCTGACCTCATATAACAAGAAAGATATGCTGATGGGACTGGAACACAAAAATCACTCTGCCATCCAGTATCTACAGACTAAGTACCTTCCAGATTTTGGACTCATAGATGGGTTGATCAGGACCTTACTGTGACAGACACTATGCAGGCATATATCAAGGGGCAATTCCTGCCTGTTAGAGAGTAAATTCTAAATGATATTAATAAGAAACAGATAAATGCATGAGAAAGATTCTATGAAGTCTAGACACACATGTATAGTATGACTTCTTGTATACCAAAGTCCATTCCCATCTGGCGTCCTTTTCCCAGCTGTAGTCAACGTCTGATCTTTCAGAGGAAGGTGGAAAAATCAAACCCAAAGAAAACAAAAACCCACAGTTGAATATATGTGGCCAATACAATGGGGAAGCTCCCTTTCTGACCCATGCAAGCAAAGCCCAGATCCAAAATGACTTCATAGGAGCCTCCACTTAGTCATCCCAATGCTGAAAATGTAGGTGTCTGCCCTCTCTGAGGAGTGTAAGAGTTCAAATTAACTGGTTTAAGTGCCCAGGATCCCTTTATAGTGAATGGGGGAGGCATAGGTGCCTCCCACAGTCCAGAATGCTGAGCAGAGGGCACGTCTACATGAGACGCTTAATGCGCAGTAGCCTAATAACACTGCACAGTAGCACGGCACAGCACAAAACATGCTAAGACACTACTGAACAGTATTGTTAGGCTACTGCACAGTAGAATCACTAAAAGGGCGTCCACCAGCACTACTGTGCAGTAACCCTAGTTACGATGCATTTATTTAGTGTTTTGTTATACAAGTCCTAAATTAAATGTGCAGTAACTACTGCGCATTAATGAACGTGTAGACATGCCCATCAAGGCACTAGCAGCTAGCCCATAGGACAGGTTAGGCATAGGGGCACATACAAACTTCCCTTCCTCTTGGAGCATAGGCATCTTAAGGCTGAACATTGGGGGCCACATCATATCAGGATCCTGAGTACCTAGAGGTGGGGCGTGCCGACCTTGATGAGGATATCAAGGCCCTGAACAGATTAAATGTTTCCCTGATATAACCAGTTTTGTATGCCAACATGAACTATGCTACAATCTTGAGTGCACACACATGCAGCTATCCCTGGGTAATGGTGTGCATTACTCTATTACTTGGCAATAGCCTGTTTGCTTCTGTAAATAGTTAATCTGGGATAAACTGAGGACACAGGACACCTGCACCGGTGTAACTGGGGTACATTACTCCTGATTTTTGCCATGGTCATTCTCCACTGCACTTTAGTTTGTTTCACCAGTGACAGGCTGCATGCCATCCACCACTTGCTTACACCAGTGAAAAAATGGATTACGCTGTTGTAAACTTGGTTTGTCTCAGTGCTCCTCGGTGAGCCTGGCCCCCCCTTGCTTGATCTCACCGACCAGGGATGTGGGGCTGGGGTTATTAAGGCACCCGGACCCACCTTTCACCGGGGTGGTAACTGGCCTGGTATTTCCTAGGGGCTCCCACACCACTGGGAGCCCCACCAGGCCACCCATCCCCAGAAGGGTGCAGTTTTAGGTCATGCCCAGGACCAAGAGCCTCCTAGTCATCCCCATGAGCTCTTGCCCTTACTTCCTGGGTTGTTTCTGCTGCAGCTCAGCTAGGCAATGTTTCTGCCTGCCCTGGCAGCAGCAAACTGCAGCCTTTTTATACCTGGTTCCCAAAACGGCTGCCACCACCAGGCACCTGGTAGCTGCTTGAGTGCCCTGCCACAGTAGCCAATGGTGGTGGCACTACCCATCTCATGCACAATGACCTATTGGTTAGAGCACTTTCCCAAGACGGGGAGACTTGGGTTTTACATCCTTCTTACCATCAGGGGGCTGAAATGCAACTCCCCTACTTTCTAGGAGAGTGCCCTAATATTCTGGCTCCCCTTCCTATTGAAGCTAACCCCTGGGAATCCAAGAGTGCCAGAGCCATTAGCCCAGGAGAGCAGGAAGCGAGAAGTTGCAGGATGCTGGGTTCTGGACCCTGATCTGTATTCAGCATTAGTCACTTAGTGTTTAAAATAATACCTGGCATGAGGGTGAGAACCCAGGTTTCCGTCCTGTCCCAAAGGAAAGCCCGCCTCAAAGGGCTGAAGAGACATGGTCCCCTTTAGTTGCTCTCCCACTGGTCCAGTGCTTTGATGGTGAAGACATCTATGTAACCCCAAAGGCATCTAGGCCTGTTGATATTTAACTTGAACTGAGGCTGCCTCATACCTTTCTCTGCCACAGAGGGCAAGCTTTTTGTGTTCTCCCCAGCATCACATGATGTGCACACATCCTTAGCTTAATAACTGATATTACCATATTTACTTGCAGACCACATACACCCTTTTCCCAAATACCAGCCCTCCAAAATTGGGGAGTGTGTCTTAGTTGGGGCAGCTAGTTTTCTTTGCCAGAACAGAAGCCTGAAGATGCTGTGTTACATAATGGCTGCTGGCCTCTCTCTCAGCAAGGCAGCAGGAGGGGCAGAGTCCATCGTTAAGTCTTTCACAGATGCTCTCAACTTGCTGGCTAAGAGAAAAGCTGAAAGCCAATTTGCAGCACAGTCTTTCCATGAAACAGCCAGCTCTAAGCCATGAGTCTGGGGAAAAAAATTCCCTACGTTCTGCCTTCCAAAAACAAAGTGCATCTCTTATTTGGGAGGAGTGTGAGATATTATATGAGATAATATGGTACTATTTCCATTTACTGAAGCAAAGGCAGATTAAATACCTTGACTAAAGTAATACATGGAGGGAAAATGACTATTGATAGTATTAGGCAGAATAAGGAAATGAACCTGGTTTGCTTGCATCTAAATCCAGTGTCTTAATTTAACCCTGAGATCAGCCTTCCTTTCTAAGCAAGGGAGTGTTAGAAATGCATGTGCAGTGAAATGCCTCCTTTTTATGTAATTATATTAATTATAAGTGACCATCTGTAAAGACCAGGATGGCACTCTGCTGGAACATTTTCACTGAGGGACACTTTGCTTTTTTCATTGGAGACAAGAAGTAGTTGCTAATTTCCAGGCTGAATATAAACAATAATCGGTTCAAGAATTAATGAAATAGATCCGTGTGTATATCCTCCTCTTGATGTGTGCTGTCTCCTCTCTAAGGTTTATACAGGCACATTGAATAAGAAGTTTACACCCTGTTGCGTCTCTCAAAATTGCTCTTTTAAAGCACAAATCCCGACCACAATAAACTCAGTAATTTAGAAAGCTGGCTTCGACAATAGGCGTGTTAAACGAAGTGCAATGAAACCTCATCCAGCAGAACAGCACATCTTCTGCATCGGGGACCTCAAGGGAAATCTCCAGATTTATCTCAGGGCATTGGCTGTGCTGCTGTTTAGTACATTGGGCAAACAAGCCTAGTGTGCTTGAAGCCATAAATGAACTCATTTAGACCTAAAAGGTTTTTCCATTGCCTTAACAAGAACTCTGCCAGCCTAGGGTCATTTTGCAGGCCTGAACAAATACACACACAGCTGGCTTCCAACTCCTGTGCTGCATTGTGTTTCACTTTGCGAGCAAATCCCATTAACAGAAATCATGCCGTGCATTGTGGTTCTCTCTCTGGGGGTGGCATTCATTAGGTCTAGTGCTGCCATCTGTTTTTCTAGTATTTTGTATTTACTTCTGTTTGGATCTGCTTTTCCCTAGGTATTTTAAGTATTCCTGGGAGCCAGCACTGGGCTCAAAACTCCTGCAAGAGCTGATCTCCTTGCTGCCTTGCAGGAGTTCCTACCTGATAGAAATGTTGGGAGTGATTCAAGGTTTCAGCCCTCAGGGCAAATTCAGAAGAGATTAAAAGGTGGTGTAAGGTGGGCTCCTCCTGACACTTGCTGAAGGTGGGATTTGCAAAAGCCCTAGCATAGCTCCGCTCCCATAAACTCCTTGGGAATTTCATTATTACAGTCAAATCGAAACTGTGCACTTTTCAAGATCCCACTTTTAGTCTCAGTTAAGCTTCCTTAAACCATTCCTTACATGAGGGGAAGTTGAAGCAGGAGCGCTACGTGTGCTGCAGAGCAAGAAAGAGATGCGAGAATGAGAGTGTGAAAAGTCCCCCCCGTGGTCACGACTCCTTCCTCGGCACGTACATTTTACCCACTCAGACTTCCCTGCACATTGACAAGGCAGGTATGAAGCAGTGATTCCCTGTATTATTTTCCATCCTTCCATTTCCTACTCCCTTGATCGCATGACCTCCCCTATTTTTGCCAGTCCCTCATCATCCTACTTTTATCTCCAATTAAAACCAGCAAAAAAAACCCCAATGACAGAGCATCCAACTCTGAACTCTGCACAAGCTGTTGTCTGTCTGCTCCAGCCCCTGCCTTCCACACACCGTCTTTCATCTCTTTGTGTTTTCCAGCTTGTAAATCCTCCAGGGCAAAGAACTTCTCTTTATGTCTGTGTTGGTACTGAGACTGGCATAATGGGACCTTGATCTTGATTTAAATTAAAAATAATTAGCAATAGCAGCCATGGCTCTTACCCTATTTACATCTCTTATGTATCTACAGGTCCTTCCTGGAACCGTGCTGCGATCAGTACTGGATAGGACTGTTGGATTTGATGTTGGATTCGATTCAGTGACCAAGTAGTTAAGATAGAACTAATGTGCTATCGGCAAAGGTTAGGCTGCCTTTTTTTTTTTGCTTTAAAGTCTCATTTTGCAACGTCTCATATCTAAGAAATTTTCTTTTCTTGTTTAATGGGTATTGAAATACCACAATGAATTGGCACAGCTCTCAGTGAAGGAGATATCTAAATAGCTTTGTTTAATAAATTGTACTGCTTGTTGTGTGTGACTTACATTTGAACCATAAAGACAAATTGAAATCTGGAGATAGCCTTTGAATCCCACATAGTTTTATGCTGGGCTTTGCAATGAATTATTTTTATCTCTTTCTCATTTAAATATTTTGATGAACTTTGTAAACAAAGATTTCACGTATAGAAATTGTCAACAGATGAAGAGGACTTAAGCCGTAGATAGAGAAGAATGAGATGAATTTAGATCAAGTTATGAATGAATTAATTTTGCATTCATTTATGCTAATGACTACTGGGTCGATTTGTAAAACTGATTAGAAGAATGGAGTTGCTATAGATGAGCAGAAAATATGATTTAAAAGGTAAGGAGGAAGATGTTAAGGAGCCAGTGGTGCTATAGGGATGGAGAACATTCAAAACCCGTGTAGATTTATTTTGTCCATGGAAAGTGCTGTGCTAAAATCTCTAAACATTGACTGTAATTAAAACAATGAGTTTGGTTATGTACTGTTCTTTTGTACTGGAAAAGAGGTGAGCAGAGTTTTGGAATTAAAAAAAAAGTAACAGAAGCATTTCAAAGATAAGAGGAGAGATTAAAAGGAGCAAGTAGTTAAAGCTGGGTTGAATGATGACAGAGATATTTGTATATAAGAAAAAAAATTAGAACAGTCTGTACATCTTTTGATATAAAGGGAAGGGGGGAATTGTTTAGCATTACCAAAGAGGAAAGGAAATAACCAGGAGTTAGTTATCTAGCACACGTTGTTACGGTAAAATCTATTCCATAGAGATAAAACGAGCCATTTGCAGTGCTCTAGCATCCCAGGATGCACAGCTCCTCCCTAACCTTCCCCCGCCCCTCCCCCCCTCCCGCCACTGGAGAGGGAAGCAAGGTACCTGGCTCCTACCCATTGGGGTGTGCAAAACCAGCTGTATTCGATTCAGATTTGAATTTGGCCCAAGTCAGGGACAGTGATTCAATTTGCTGATTTGGATCACTGCCCTGATTTGATTTGGCCGAATCCAAATCTGAAGAGTTGATGCTGATTTGGAGAATCAGCAATTCAGCCATAGACATAGTTTTAAATATTTTTTCTACACACCTTGAGGTACCAAGCATGGCTCATGAATGCTGCGATGCTGGCTGAGGCAACTGGTGCCTCCTGGGTCTGGGGGGTCACCTGAGGTCCCCCTGAGGCTGATTGCTGAGCTGGGGGCCGAGGAGGGGGTCCTCTGTGCACTCCGCGGAGGACCCAGAAGTGGATCAGAAGTGCTTCTGGTCCATTTCCAGGTCCACCGCCAAGCATGCTGGGGACCCCCCTGCGCTCCCATGGGACGCTCCATCTGCCCGAACCATCTCAGCATTGATGAGCCGCCTGGTACCTTCATGTATGTAGAAGAAACATTTAAAGCTGTGTCTATGTCTGAATCATCAGATCTCTCCGAATCGATTTGGAGGGTTCCGATTAGATTCAGAGAGATTAAAGGATACTCTGATTCGATTTGGATTTGGAGATTCGGCCGCCAAATGGAGCAAAATCTCCACCGAATCACATCAGCGACCAAAGCATCACACAGCCCTACTAGCCATGTTCTGCTCGCCAGCCCTCCAGTGGCAAGACAGAGCAGTGCAGGCAAGAAGCCAGCATTTACCCTTAGCGGCCGGCTCCGCACAGCATCTTCCAACTTTAACCCCTTAACGTTCCAGGGATCTAGCGTGGCCTAAATGTACCAGGTAACTTCACCCTGAGATAAAAACTACAGTGCCTTGTGTTCACTACGACATCCTGAGTGACTTAGTTATCTTGATGTAAAAGGCCAACTTTTTTTTTTTGCATTAATGATACAGGCTTATACTGAGTGAAAGAACTCAGACGCTTGCTAACAAGGTGATATTTTTAGCAACTGTTAGTGCCGTAATTGCTGAAGTTTGTTTAGTAAAAGAAAAAAAGAGAGAGAGCAAACAGTGCAATGCAGAAAGCCTAAATTTTATCTTTTTTTTTGCTGGGTGTGAGTAAAATGTAAGGGGCTGATTCAGCAAAATGGAGGGAAAAATAGGGGGGAAAAGCAAGGCAGAAAGACCTGATTTTGTTGTTTGTGACAGCATTTGAAAACAAGGTGAAAGACATGATGCAGAGAGCTCAACTTCAAGCTTCTAGATTCAAAGCTAAGCCTCTTTGTGCTAATGAGTGCTTGCTCAGGTACTGCAGTTGTACCGACTCTAATAGGGTTATCCGCATGAGTGAGTGCCCAGCAGGGTAAAAAGTGTACCACCAATTAAAATTTTATGGGTATGTCAACCTGAGGCTACAGCTGAGAACCAAACCCTGTGCTCCACATGTGCTGCTTCCTGCTAAATGCTGAGTACCTGCTTTTTGCTGGGTGCTTTGGGCCACTCTCAGGATGTTCATTTTGGGTGTGCTCTCAAGAGCAGCACTAGATGTAGCTCTAATGGTAACCACGTGTCGTTCTTTCAGCTTGTGGTGCATATGAGGCAGGGGGGAGTGGATGGGCTTGTTTCTCATCATTGAGTTTCTCATCACTCTGCAGGTATCATAAGTACACCCTCTAAGTACCTTGCTACCGTGCACCTTGCAGTATGTGAGCTTGTTCTAGTACCCTGGTAAGTTGGGTACCTGTTTTTGTAGGTTAAAATGACTGATTATTTGTATGATGGGAGAGTCCCTGGATCCTAGCCACAATCAGAATCTCATCCTTCTAGCTGCTATGCATGCATGTAGGAAGAGACAATCCTTGGCCAAAAGAGTTCACTCTTTAAGCAAACAGGATAGAAAAAGAGGTAAGACAGCTGAAGAAGAAACAAGAAATAATTTATTCAGCAGAAGCAGGGAGAGACCTAAATTTGACCCCTCAATAGCTCCTACTTTGAGGTCATTATTTATAACAAAAATAATACTAATTTGTGTATTGTGTACATGCTATGCTAAAAAGTCTCATATTGAGGGGGCTCAAAAGCTTGGAACACTATTGTATTTTGCATTATAGCATGTGCAGAGAGAGGAGGACAGGAATGGACATGGGGGCCAGGGGAATCAGGTGACAAGCACCCAAAACATTACCCTGAAGTCTGGGAAGACTAGTTTGGGATTAGCCAAGCAGTGAGGTCCTGACACCCAGGGACCTCCTCCAGACCCTGTATCCTCACAGTGGATCTGAAGCTAGCTGATGGGGTTGGAGAGTGGGACAGGGAGTAGAAAGGTGTGCTTGAATGAGGCAGGATTCCTATGGAAGACGTTGTAATCCAGCGGATTAGCAGGCATATGCACAGGTGGGGCTATTGCAGAAGCAAAATAATACTTCAATTTTTGCAGAGGCGGAAATAATTCTAGCATTTCCTTGCTTCCAGTTGTTTGATCTTGCAAACCTTATTGTTCTTTTCAGATGGATTTAGAGGATAGTTTTAACATTTTTTTGATTACACTCCTCATTTGTGATGCAATCCCACATCTTGTTTCCCTCACCCCAGTCAATCCTGATAACAAATACAAAATCCTTACATTCCTCCCAGGTGATTTTATGATGTTTGCATCATTTTTTTTGCCTTAAGCTCACTGCACTTATTAATGAAAATGCTCTCACAATCTCTGGAAGATTAGTATTGGTACTAATACAAGCGCCCCCATTTTATGGGTGAAGAACTAAGGCATCGAGAGATTAAAGCTAACATGATCAAAGGCACCCATAAATTCTGAGTATCCAATTTGAGGCCCTCAGCCCCTGATTCTTCAGAGTACTCAGCGTTTTTGGATAACTTTTTGTGCAAAGTACAGGTTCAACCAATTTCAGCTGCAGCCAGGAGCACTCATACTTCCATCAGCCAGACCTCAGGAGACTTATTCTTGGCACCCAGGCAGGTAGTGGCCAAATGGCCAAATGTGAACATTTTGGTTTATGTAACTTGCTCAACACCACAGCGGCTGGGACAGAGTGTAATGCTCCAAGGTGGTAGTCAACTGCCTTAGCCACAAGATAACCCCTTTTCTCCCTTCAAGCCCCTGTGTCATTCAATACACCTTCCAGTTTCTACAACAACAGCTTCCACTGGCAAAAGACTCTCTCGTTACAATGCTCAGATTCATCCCCAGAGCACGTTCACAATGTCTGGTGCTGCACGGGATTAGATTGAGGAGTTCCTTCCCAGCACACAACCCCATGATCATCTTCCTGGATTGAGGCTGCCTCTCCTGAAGCCTGATGAAATGTTCCTATAGCACGTAACTCACACAAGATGAACTAGCCTAGCTTTTTCTACATGGCAAACCTCCCATGGACAGCAACCATGCCCAGTACTGGCAGAGAAACATGAGCTGTGTTGGCGTGTGCAAACCAGTTAGCAGCATTTAGCAGCACATTTATACGCATGAAACCTGACCATTAGGAGTGTGTCCCAACAGGCGATAATTAAGCTTTTGGCAATACACTATATAGCTCTCAAATAGTACAGGAAACAATAGTTTCTCCAAGGGGTTTTTTGGGAGCAAGGTGTCAGTCTCATTAGTTGTTCAAAATTCTTATATTTTATTTTGAATTTGCATTTTCCTCCTGAGACATGGATCTCTGGAGAAACGGGTGAACAAGGGTCAGAGTGTAAACCCTTTTTCTGAAGGGCTTGTGGCTGCAATGGTTCTTTAATTGCATAAAACAGAGATTCACAAAGACTGATCAACACACAAATATAGCATGGAGGCTATTATAAACTGGCGGCTTATTTCTTTTTTTTAGGACATAGACAAAAAACAAATTATAATGAATTAAAAGTCAATAGGGACTTAACTGTGAAGCTTGCTCATACACAATAGCTCTCTGGGTGCCTCATCTTATCCCCTTCTTAGCAAAGGCTAAACCCGAAGAATTTAGCCTTGTTTCCCTGAGAGCTATGGTCCCCCAGTTTAGCTTTCACTGGTCATGTCTACACAAGACGCTGACTGCACACTAGCTCACACAGTAGTGTCGTGTGGCACGAAACGTGATGCGATGCTACCGTGCAGTAGTAACGAGCTACTGCACAGTCAATCACCTAAAAGCCGTTCGGTGACTCTACTGCACATTAACTCTAGTTTCTGCACAGTAATTTAGTTCTTGTGTATGCAAGTACTAAATGACTGTGCAGTTAGCGTCTCATGTAGATGCAGCCACTTAAGAGGAGGTAAGAGCAAGTACTTGGACAGCTACCATGGAGCTGCTGGCATATAGTAAAATTAACCCCTTCTTTAATTCAGTATTATGTGTTTACTTGTTCGTACCTTAGCAGTAGAGGGAACCTTTTAGTTTTATGAGAATAACTTGCCGTGTACAAGACACCTTTACAGTAATATCACTTTGAGGCTAGAAGATTGTAGCAGCAGTGGTGCCCAATCCCTCTGGTCTGCATGAGTGGTATGGGGTCAGTCCACGGGCTAGATCCAGTGCAAGGAATTGATCCATGGGCCCAACCTGGCATGGGTCATTGCATGCCTTCCAGACCAGACCTACTGCCCTGCCCCTGTGTGACAGCTCAGTTTAGTGCATGGGGCCATGTCATCTGGCCACCAAACTTAGAAACTTGGTGGAAGAGGAACAGTGGCAGCATTAATTGTCACTGTTTTCTCGCCGCCAAATTTCCAGACCTGGAAGAAGCCCCACAGGCAGGTGACATGTCTCTGCAGACCAGATCTGCCCCACAGGCCAGTGGCTGAGCTCAACTTTTGTACAGCTTTAACTATATCTACAACAAATGATACGATAGTCTAGTGTTGATAGACTTTAGACCCAAATCCTTCAATGTATTTATATGCCCTGCTCCTGCCCTGGTGATCAATACATTTCTTTAACGGTAAGTACGAAGACACATGAGAAGGTGGTGGTGTTGTTTTGTTGTTGTTGTTATTATTATTATTATAATAAAACAAGCTGAACAGCTGATCTTTGCTTTGCCTTGAGCTGTTTGGATGTGGCATTTTGCTTCAGGCTCATTTCTTTCTTCCTTCTGAAGAAAGTAACAAGCACAAGATTATCCCCTACAAAAATGGTCCCGTGCTAAGAAAGGAAAGGGAAGGAATGAAGAAACTGTTAGAGCTAGGGAGGGTTTTTTTATTTTCTCTCTCTCTGCTTAATTGGGGTCACAATATACTTAATGGCTTAATGGTGGCTATAGCAATGGGAGTAAGCCAACAACTTGAGTTTTACATAGGAAGTCTAAAATATGTTAACTCTTGCTGGGATAGAGAAATTTTGGAGCATGTTAATAAAACATTAGCCAAGGAGAGCATTATTTCAGGCAGTATACTCCCTCAGAAGAAATAAAATTGTTACCTGCGCCAGAAGCAAGGTATTCATTATTATATATCAATCACAGATCCGGTAGCATATTTCTCTTTATATTATATTTTATGACAGCAAACCTTTGTAGACAGTACTTAAGAGCATGTGCATTGAACTGAATTCAGTCTAAAAAGTAAATTCCAATAAATATGCAATGAAGGATTACATTTATAAATCACTAAAACTTAAATATAGGATAGATTGCAAACTCATGTGTTGTTTAAACAGATTTTTAAATTGCCTTACTTGTAATAGTGCCCATGTATATTAGTTTCGGTTAGATAACTGAATCTAAGAATATTGCTCATTCTCCAAAGCGTGAGACTAAATCACAGTTTCCTTTTACTTTTAAGGCACTAAAAATGCTTGTCGTATATTGTCATGTGTTATCATTATGAGCTTGAGCCAGATATTTATATGGATTCAAGCTACATTTTCCAGAAGCAGATTATTATTTAGATAACATTTTGATTCATAAGAATCCCACAACCCTTTACAGACTCATACTAATAAATGTAAAACTGTATTAAAAGAACATTGAGGCTAAAGTTAAGATTGCAAAAACTGGAAATATTAAAATTCTGGTTCTTTCAGGCACTAACTTGTATATGTTACACATTGCATTAATATAACTTTTATATGAAATGTCTTCTTTAAATAAATGAAAAATGTAAATGTCTTTTTAAAAAATAAATGAAAAGTTAAAACGTAGGAGTCATGATAAATTATACTCCAATGTGAAGTTTAGCGTTGTAATGTTATACTTAGATGACGTATTGCTCTCTCTTCCAATTTTATCAGGATTTCTCCTATTATTTGCTGTTTTTCTTGAAGCCCAAGTACTGGAGTCATTTGACTGCATGAGATTGGCTGTCATTTATAAAAACAGTAAGGTTGATAACCTAATCTGTCTCTAAGACGTTTCAGTGGCATTTATGCAGTGTTAAGCTGTCTAAAATGACTAAACGCAAGTCTACTCCAGCCTGCAATGGCAACCAAGACATTAGGACATCTAGATTCCTTAGCTGTCTCAATATTGGCCCTTTGAGCATTCGCAGAAGCACCCCACTGGAGCATTTTACTGCATTTATGTTCCTGTGTCTGTTGCAATCCTAATCTGTCTGGGAAGTGCCTAAATTCTGTGTAAGGATCCGACTTCACAGACAGAAAACCTGTGACTAGAGGAAGAGAAGGAGGAGGTCTCTCCCACCTTTTAGCCCCATAATATAGTGTTTCAAGCATTTCCCAAGAAGTGGAAGACCCAAATTCTAGGTCTCGTTCTGTGCTGATTATTAGGAAGTAGTCACTGAGTCAGCACATCATACAAGCATTAAGGTTGCAAACTGCCAAGATGAATGTCATTAATTCCCTTCAAACCGTCTGGTCAAAAAGTCCCATCTTCATTTGGCACTGGCAGAGTGATGATGACAGACTCCGTTACTGCCATTTGGGCAAAACCGCTTTGCTTTAGGCTGGACATCTCCAGGTCTTAGGTCTTTCCTTCTTGGGGCCTCATGTCTTCTCTAAGTAGAGCAGGAAAGAAAATGCTCCACCATTTTCACCCGTTAGTGCTCTCTCTCTCTGTCTCATTGACTATTTGCAGATATTCTACACAATGGAGCTGCTACAACAGGAGACAGTGCTAGGGCTGCATCTCAAAATGACCCATAGCCTGGTTAAGGCACTCAGCAAAGAGGTGGGAGATGGTTGCTGAAATCTCGGCTCTAGATTGGGATTCAAATATAGACCTCCCCATCCTAGGAGGTTACCTGCACCACTAAGGGATTATTGAGTGAGTCTCCCTCACTACCTTTAGTTGTGGATACTCCACCTTGTATAAAATACTTAAATAGTCATGGAGCATGGAGATAGAGAGGAATAAGGAGAAAACCCTTCTGTAGCCTGGTGCTTGGCCATTGCGTTGGGAGGTGCAGTACGGGAGTTCCTGTCTCTGTTTCTGTGAAGGTTTAATTATTTAACGAGAGATTGTGAGAGCACAGACATTCTCTTTATAACCCCCTCTCCCTCCCCACAGCCTGCTGGTTTGAGTGCTGTTCTGGGATGGGGGAGAGGTAGGTACAGAACACAGAGGCAGACATGGAAATTGAACGGGGTCGTTTTTATCTTGAGTGCTTTAAACACTGAACTAGTGATTAAAATGGGAGGGACTCTTTGGCGATGAACACATCAAGTTGTTTGCATACCAGGGTATGCTGCCCTGAGGCACGTAGACTGCTCCAGGCACAGTACCTCTCCCGAGAGAGAGAGAAATCCTAGGAGCTAGCGCTCCACTGAGATGGCTACATTCATTCTATCTGGGAAGCAGCACAGCACAGTTTTGAGCTGCCGTGGTGGTTTCAAGATGCCCTTCCTTTTACAGGTCTTGGCATCTGGCTCCATTCCTACAAGTGCCCGAAAGCCAAACACATTATTTCATAGATTTCATAGACATTAGGGCTGGAAGGGACCTCGGAAGATCATCGAGTCCAGCCCCCTGCCCAAAGGGCAGGAAGTCAGCTGGGCTCATAGGATCCCAGCAAGATAAGCATCCAGTTTGCTCTTGAAGGTGTTCAATGAAGGCGCCTGAACCACCTCCGGTGGCAGGCTGTTCCAGACCTTGGGGGCTCGGACAGTAAAGAAATTCTTCCTTATGTACAGCCTGAAACGGTCTTGTCGTAGTTTATGACCATTCGACCTCGTCATCCCTTGGGGCGCTCTGGTGAACAAACGTTCCCCCAGATACTGGTGGTCACCCCTGATAAACTTATAGGTGGCCATCAGATCACCCCTGAGCCTGCGCTTTTCCAGGCTAAAGCGGCCTCACTAAGGCCGAGTACAGGGGGAGAATGACGTCCCGGGATTTGCTTGAGAAGCATCTATGGATGCAAGCCAGCGTTTTGGTCGCTTTACTAGCCGCCGCATCGCATTGCAGGCTCATGTTCATCTTGTGGTCAATGATGACCCCCAAGTCTCTTTCTTCCATAGTGCTAGCCAACATAGCACTGCCGAGCCTATAAGGATGCTGCGGGTTTTTTTTCCCAAGGTGGAGAACCTTGCATTTATCGGCGTTGAACACCATCAGATTCTCGTCCGCCCACTTGCTGAGCCTGTCCAGGTCAGCCTGGATAACCTGCCTGTCTTCTGGTGTGGATGCTTTGCCCCAAAGTTTGGTGTCATCGGCAAACTTGGCCAGTCCGCTTCTGACTCTAGTGTCCACATCATTAATGAAGATGTTGAACAGTATGGGTCCAAGGACATAGCCTTGGGGGACCCCACTGGTCACAGGACACCACGATGAGTGACTTCCATCAATTACTACCCCCTGGGTCCAACCCCGGAGCCAATTTTCCAGCCAGTGGATCGTGGAGGACCCAAGGCGACAATTGGCCAGTTTCTCCAAGAGGCGATCATGGGACACCAGATCGAAGGCTTTTTTGAAGTCAAGATATATGACATCAATCTCTTCTCCCTTGTCCAGGTGATAGGTCACCTGGACGTAGAAGGAAATGAGATTGGTCATTTGTTGCAGGTAGGTCTTGCGGGTAAGCAAGACCTACCCACAACAAACCCGTGCTGGCTATCCCTTAAGATGTTGGCGTCGGCCAGTCCATTGAGGATGGCCTCTTTAATAAACTTTTCTAAGATCTTCCCCGGGATAGAAGTCAGGCTGATGGGCCTATAGTTAGCCGGATCCACTTTCCTCCCTTTCTTGAAGATAGGCACCACATTGGCCTTCTTCCAGTCTTCGGGCACTTCACCAGAGCGCCAAGAGTTTTCAAAGATCCGTGCTAGAGGCTGGGCTATGATGCTCGCCAGCTCCTTGAGTACCCTGGGGTGAAGATTGTCAGGGCCGGCTGACTTCAAGGTATCCAAGGTATCCCATTAGTTCAGGTGGGATGAAATGTTGTGTGTCAGATGCGATCAAATGCTTCCATTCTTCACTTTGGCAATGAAGAATGAAGTATGTGGTGGCCGAAGGGGTCCTTCTGTGCTCCTGCCAGTTCCTTTACCAATGCTGCCTTGTGCACTTCTGCTGAAGCAGCTGTGCCAGGGGGGCTTTTCTGCTAAGACTAATTCTTCCATAGCACAAAAAACCATGGGGCACCTGCAAAAATGATCGAGCAGCAGGTTTAAAAGAAACAAAAGAAAGTACCTTATACACAGCGCAGAACTAACACATGGAACTCAATGCCACAGGATGCTGTGGAAGCCTAACTAGGTTCAAAAGTGCCCCGTTTGCTCTTAAACATGGCTCGTACTGCTGCCCATCTTTTGGACAAGAGTCTAATAGTCAGAACGATTGCCCAAGAAGTGGGAGATCTGAATCTATGGCCCGGCACCAAACTGGATCACAGTAGGCACTCCTACATGAGACGCTTAACTGCACAGTAGTAGTTTACTGTGCAGTAAGCGCGTGTGTCTACATGTGCATGTTTACTATGCAGTAAACCTCGCTAATCATGAGTAAATCTGCTACCTGCAAATGCAAGTAGCAAATTTACTTTCAATTAGTAATGCTGCAGTAGCACTTGTGTAGACACCAGACTGGGAGCAAATCTGCTCCCAGGCAGCCATCTACCAGGGGGTGGGAGATTGTGCCCTGCCCCTGGCAGCTGCCTGACTATCTCCCTCTGCCCCAGCAGCAGGGAACTCCAAGCCCCCTGCTCCGAGATGGCGATCAGGGAGTAGGGGCTTGGAGATCCTTATTTCCAAGTCCCCACTCTGCCATCATGACTGGGGAGTGGAGGACTGGGAGCCCCTTATTGACTGAACTTCGGTATCTACTGAACATTATGGCTCGTGGAGCAGCTCCAGGTTAAATTGCTCCTGTGAACACAGGCACCTACAGTCTACTTAAGGCCCGCTCAGGTATGTTTAAGACCAAAGTGGTCTGACTTGTAGTCTCTTATATCATTGAGGCATTTTTGAAAACATTAGCTTATAAGTTTTCCTGAGAGCCCTTGTCAGCATAAAAGCTGAGAAGATGGTAGGAATCCATAGGCCGAGCAAAACGAATACCCCCCAAATGTACCAATTTGTTAGTGTTTATATATCTTTCTAGCTGCCAAATCCCTTAGCCAATTATAATTCAGTGCAGGTTTGATGTAATGAAGAACATTCACTTAGGGTTGTGATTAACAGGCCATATTGAAATGTCCAAAATGCTAACTCCACAGCCCAAACTAATTAAACACCACAGAATTTTATCTCTTTCACTTTTTAATAGAAATGTATTAAGAATTTAGCCTAAGGGCTTAAAACACTAGTCACTGTGGACTTTAAAATCAGTATTAATTTTTCAGGGCCTTCTTCATACTATTACTTAAGTAGTCAGAGTTCTTTTTGTAAAGTCATGGAGCCTGATTATGTATTACTTACTTTTAGTAGACAACTCTAATTAGGCCAATTTACCAACCAGTGCAAGTAAAAGGAAGATAAGGCCCAGTTTGTGAATTCAGAGTGTGGCTGACTAAGAAATACCTGCCATGATATAGACAGATGTGGAATTGTGATCCTGGCAGGTAAAAGCCCTCAAGGATGAAGGATTTTCTCAGGTTAACCAAATATGCAAAACCTTAATTATACATTTTGAAGGAGACTCTTTGGCATTGAATATCACACACATTTTTTGCCAAAACATGGCAATTACTGTTGAATGATAATTAATGATGTGACACCTTTCCAATCAGCATACTGAACATAAAGCGGAAGCACCACATTGCCCTATGTGAGGTAAGAAAGCACAGCTTAGAAGATCAACTACGCATTTGCCCCTGGCATCCATTCTCTATGAGAAAAGGATAGTAAAATTAAGACGCACCAGAAAGAAACCACTCTAACGGTTTCTGATGTCCTTTCTTTCATTAGGAGATGCTTTTCCACCATTGGGTGAAATTCAGGCCAGCATAATTGCCCAGCACAGGAACTCTGTACAACTGATTTCCACTTCAGCTGTATTTCTGTCACAATCAGGACCTTCAATAGGGTTCCTGAATTGCAAGGACTCAAAGTTGTAAGAAAGAAAAGAACTACTTGATCCTTTCCCCATCCCCTACTATTTAGATTTACCTCCTGCAGAAATTCCCTAGTGCTTTTCCAGCCTACTTAAAAATGTCTGAAATAATGGAGCTTTCACCACGTCTTGACACAGTCAGCATAAACTGAAACTTCTTTAATTTCATCCTGCCTGGTGTATACCATGCTGATAGCATAAGAATCTAAGTAAAACAGAAGTTTTATGAGTAACTTTTGGCTAAGACTTACCACCTTTTCTATTAAAAACAATTCCTCTCTCTCCTTGGCATCTGCATCCTTCAAGCACTTTTGAAATATATTTTACATTGTGTTTTCTATTTTATTTTTTTATCATATGTGTCCTAAATGTTTGCAGGAGGTGAGGCCAGACTCTTGGTCAGAACTGATACTTGTAGACAGAAACAGACAACAAATGCATAGACTGTAAGGCAAGAAAGGACCGTTAGATCAGCTAGTCTGACCTGTATTACCATCGATTTTTGCTCAGTGGTCCCTGTATTGAATCCATTAACTTGTGTTTAACTACATGCTATCTTCCAGAAAACCATCCAGTATTGATTTTAAAACAGCAAGAAGTAGGGAATCTATAACTTCCCCAAGTACTTTGTTCCAAGGGTTAGTCTTCCTTGCTTAAAACTATATGCCTTATCTCCAATTAGAATTTATCAGGCTTTAATTTCTAGCCACTGTTTCTTTTTTCTCCTACTTTACAGAGCTCTTTAGTAGAGCTGTGTAAAGCTTCAGTCGCTGATTTGATTTGGTGGAGATTCAGCCTGATTTGATGGCCGAATCTCCGAATCAAATCAGGAGACCCTTTAATCTCTCTGAATCGAACTGGAACCCTCTGACTCGATTTGGAAAGATTTGGAAAGATTTGGCAATTCGGACATAGACACAGCTTTAAATGTTTTTACTACATACCTCTAGGTAGCAGGTGGCTCGTGAATATTGAGATGGTGGGGCGAATGGAGAGTCCCATGGGAGCATTGGGGGTGGGGGGGGAGGTTCCCAGAATACTCAGCAGGAGACGCAGAAGTGGACCAGAAGCACTCTGGTCTACTTCCAGGTCCTCCAGGGAGCGTGGGGGTGGGGGAGGCTGCAGCCCCTTGGCTCAGTGACTGGTGCTTCCTGGGTCTGGGGGGGCACCTGGGGCCCCCCACGGCCGATTGCCAAGCTGGGGGATGTGGGCCCCCCCGCCCAATGCACTCCCCAGTGGACCCAGAGGTGGACCAGAAGTGCTTCTGGTCCACTTCCAGGCTCACCGCCGAGCACGCTGGGAACCCCCCTGCACTCCTGTGGGAGACTCCATCTGCCCCAGCATTGCAGCATTCATGAGCCATACCTTGTAGCTTGAGGTATGTAGAAAAAAAATTTAAAGGTGCGTCTGTGGCCAAATTGCTGATCCTCCGAATCAGCATTGAATCTTCAGATTAGGGTTCAGCTGAATCAAATTGGGACAGTGATCTGAATCAACGACTCGAATCACTGTCCCTGATTTGGGCCAAATCTGAATCCGAATTGAATACGGCCCATTTTGCACACCTCTACTCTTTAGCAATTGATATTATTCCTCTATGACTGGAGCTGGCTGAATCTTGTTTTATAGGCAATTTCAACCTTGGTTTTCAGTTTGAAAATTGACTTGCAGTCCAACTGCAAATGAAAACATATGTGGTTGAAATTTCCTCTGAAAAGATAACTCCAGGTTTGGAATTTTAGGTTTGGAAACATTTTATTTAAAAATGTTGAAATTTCATTTTGATAAATTGGACATTAATTAAGAAAGGATGCAAGGATTCCTTAGGGTGATAGCTTTTATTGGACCAGCTGCATAGTTGGGATAGAATTTACCGATGTCGATCTTTTATTTTGATATAATGGGATTTTATACTATCTTTATATTATTTTCATGATATTTCATAACATTTGGTACTATTACTGACTTCATGGAATGACATGATAATTTAATTATTTTATTTTACAGCAATAATAGAAATTCAGGAAGGGACCTCAAAAGATCATCTAGTTCATTCCCTTCCTCTCAGACACATTTGAATGTACCAGACCATCTCTGATATAACCTCTTAAAAACTGCCAAGGAAAATTTTTCTACAATCTCCTTAGGTAATCTGTTTCTGTATTTGAATGCTTATTAAGCTTTTATTTATCTCAATGCCCACCCTAAATCTTCATGCTGACAATTAAGCATATAACTTCTGTCCTTGGGGGATATGCAGAACACTTAATGGCCATCCTTTCCATAATAATCTCTTACATACTGGCAGACTGTTAGCAGCCCCCCAAGTCTTTTATTTTTTAGAGTAAATAAACCCAGTTGCTTCACCTTTTCTTCAGATGTTTTGGCTGCATCCAGGTGAGCGCAGATGTGCAGTATGTGGCACCGGCAGGCCCGTCTGCGATGCCACACACCACACATGCAGGTCTTCTCTGCACTGCTACCTTGCAGTACAGGGAGGGAAGGGGGACTGACCCCAGAGAAATCCTCGGTTAAAAAAAAATGACATAAAAAAAAAGTGGGACAGCACACGTGGTGGCAGCATGCACTGCCCAAAACCAGAGCCTGGTCAGCCGGAGCCATGCTCTCGCTGCCGGCCAGGCTTCCTGTTGCAGCTGCAGCCCTGGGAGGCCCCCAAGATCCAGGTAAGGCTGCTAGGCCCAGCCTCCCCTACCCCATCTGGGGTAACCTGTCACACAACAGAGTCCATGTGGCACAGGCATTTCCCAGGGACAAGTAGCGCAGCATAAGGTGTGCCGCTGCTATTGGCCCCCAGGGAAGCAAATGTCCATGTTCACCTGGGCACGTCTTATGTGTGATGCTTTCCTGTAGTCTGTTTCTATTTTGCCTACACCTTCCCTGCCGTGACTGGACAGGGGACTCCAGCTGAAGTCTAAGTGAAGTGGGATACTAATTTTCCTTGTCTTCTTTTCTACATTTCTAATGCATCCCAGAATTAGCTCTGCCCTTTTTTTCACAACAGCATCACACACTTCATTTATTTTTGGTTTGTGATCTACTATAACCACCAGATGCTTTTGTGAGACTCTGCTGCCTAAGCTGCTATAGTCTATTTGATACTTGTACATATGATTTTTCCTTCCTTCAGGTAGTGTGTTTCACTAGTCCAAGAATGGTCGATAATATTCAATTTATCAAGATCAGCTTGAATTCTGATCCTGTCCTGAAAAATACCTGCAGCCCCTCCCAGCTTTGAAGTTCATCACTATGGTGTCCTCTATTCCATGTGTCACTCACCAGTTTTTGGACAAGTACTCTCTATGCCATCATCCTAGACTTCAATGAAAATATTGAACAGAACAAGGTCCAGGACAGACTTCTACATCAAATACCCTCCTATTTTGATAGTATATTTTTAATGACTAGTCTTCCAGGAGGTTTTCCAACAAAGTTATGTACCCACCTTACAGTATTTTACGCAATATATTTCCTCAACTGCTTATGAGACTGTCATACAGGACAGTTCGGTAGTCTTATTAAAGTCAAGATGTATCTTTTGTTACTGCTTACTTCTTATCTACTAGCTAGTTACTTCGTCCAGGATGGAAATCTGGTTATTTTGATATGATTTTTCCCCAAATCCACGCTCACTGTTTCTTAACATATGCAAGTTGACTTTTTAATAATGTGTTTCAGAATCTTTCAGATATTAAAATGAGGCCTAGTGGACTATAATACTATTAGTTCCCAGTTTATAATTTCTTGGGTGCACTCAGATGGGTGACTGGGTAGGTGCAGTTTTCTGGTTTTCAATCCCAGCTCTCTGCATTTTTTTTGCTTTCCTATCCAATGACCATTTTATGCAAAGTGCGGACAGTGACTGGTACCTAGGCCTATCCCTACCCAGTGTGCACTCTGACCACTAAATTACAGAGCCAGGCTGCTGCTTCTTTTTTCTCTCTCTCTCTTTGTATCCCCGTGAATTTTCTGCACAGTGGCCTGGGTTCAGTATGAGGAGGCAACACACCTGCTCAAGGCCATAGCCTACTAGTTAGAGCATTTTCTTGGGCTTGAATCCTTTGGGATGAAAAAAGCTAGAACCCAGGACTTCCACTTCCTCTGTGAGTGATTTAATCACTACTGTGTTATATAAAAGATGAGCACCACCTTTTATTCCTCAGGCTGTGCTTTTGAATGAAAAGGGATATATATGCTGTGCTTTGTCCTTAACTCACTGCTCTTAGTGCAGAGCCCCAGCCAGCAGCTCCTCTAGGGGACTTAGGTGTACCTCTGCCTCCTTTTTCAATCCCGGTGCGGCTTAGGCAGGAGATAGGCACCTCACTCTGGGAAAGTCCTGGCACGCTCAGATGGCAGAACCACAGTACAGATGCCTCGGGGACTGTTTAACTGTTTTTTATTAACATAGTTCTGGACTGAAACACCTAAGACCTTATCTAGCTCTGACCCTAAGCTCTTAATGGTAATAGCAGAGACTTCTTTTAGTGTGTGCCCACACACTGCCTGGCACGACAGAATGCCGATCCCTGTGGTCTCCAGCTGCTATGCAATATAAGTAATGATCGGGCAGCACAGGGATTAGGATGCACATAGCTGAAAACTGTTGCAGACAGAAGACTTCTAGGCTTGAGAGGCTGCTGGTGGAAGAGGTGAGACTCACAACGTACAGGTGAGATATATATGATAAGTTTTAGGCTAGCGGCAACTTCAGCATGTTGGTTTAGCAGCTAGAGCAAGTATTCATTCTTACCAGCTCCACAATTGTTCCTTATAATCACTGCAAGAAAATGTTCAGCCCAGTGAGCAGACAAGGGCAAAGGAGGTGAAGTGGGTAGTTGGCAAAGTCATGCAGGTGGTTGATAGTTTCATCCTCCTTGCTGGTGGCAAAGAGATGCTGACACCCCTCACTGATGCTATCAGCCAGAGATGCTCGCTTTCAGAAGCTGGCAATCAGCACCCCTGTTTATTCCAGCAGAGCAGGCTTCCACCAGAGCCCAGGCACTACTCTAAAGCCAAACTTTTAATCAATGAAAGCCTTGCGTTTTGTTTGGCACATTCAGTTGTTCTTTATGAGTCCCTGTTGCTTATTGATCACCCAGCTGTTCTCTCCTACAGCAGGCGCTTTCAGATTGATTCTCTCATTGTTTGCTGTGATATTTTCCCAGTATCGGGCCTGTTGAAATACTCATTCCACATACGCAGCTCCCATTGAGATCAATTGGAGTTGTCAGGACAGATCGATTGTTGGATTGGAACCATTGACTTTCAACTAACTGGTGAGTAATTTCTTGGGACTCCATGTTTATCTTTTCTTTACTACATTTACTCTTTAAATAGATATTGGATGTCTTTCTAAACGATGAGATGTTAGTTCAGCAACAAGTGGTTGGAATTGATGAGGAAATTACTGGGTGGAATACTATAGCCTGCGCTAGTCAAGAGATCAGAAAGAAGTGATTAAGGCATTTTCTTTTCTTTTCTCTCTCTCTCTTTTTTTTGGTCTTCTCAGACCTGAGTTATCCTCCCAAACAGCTAGTAATGGGTATGTTAACTTCCCCTGCCAATGGATCACATCACACACACTCACCCTTGTGTGGCATAGGTCCTTGAGCACGCTTTACTCCTTCTGGCAATCAGTTCTTATTCATTCTCATTATAGTCTCACATTCTTCTTTTCAGGTCTCTTCTTATATATTGTTGAAAGCAAAGAGAAAATAACTAAGGGGACCTGATCCCCTGATCCAGAGGCCACTTAAGTCATAGGATGGAAGTTTTTCCATTGACTTTAAGCAGCTTTGGACCATGGCATGGAGCCCAGATCCTCAAAAGTATTTAGATGTCTAAATCCTCTCTTGATTTCTATGAGCTTTCGATGACCAAATACATGTAATTGTGCCTCAGCTATTATTGTTTGTACTTGTTCCTTATTGCATAATGATTCTAGCTGTTCCCTAGGATCCTGCCTACCTCTAATACCTTTACAAAACGTATTTCCTTTGACTCCTCTAACTTACAGCTACATTATTTCAATTATGCTTTCTATTTAGGTTTCTACAAAGCTTTTATTAACACCAGATCCTCAGCTGAGTTAGATTTGCATAATTGGAGTGAAGTTAATGGACTTTTACCTATTAATAACAGCTAAAGGTCTGGTCCATCGTCCATAGTTTTTGCTACACAGATAGGCAAGGGGGCTACCTGACCCCTCTGAATTTATTGTCCCTGTTGTACCAGTGGGAGGGGGGTACATTTAAGGCAAACCTTCAATAATTAGATTCTAAACCTGGAAAAATATAATAAATGTATAAATGTTCCATACATAGAATCGAATTATTGGGGGATCACCTTATATTTGAGTAAATAAGGTTTATTTGCATCAAAATTGATTTATGTTGAGCGAACTTGATTCCTGTTTAAATTGTCCCTCAGAAACCGCCATCTACTTTTTTACTCCCTTCATAATTTTATATTTGCGAACTTGCCTGCTGGTTCTCCGTCTGTGCCAAATTATCTTTTTTAGGAGTTAAAAACCTTTGGGCGATACAGTGCTAATCATCGTCTCCTTGGGACTCCAAACTCAGTCCTGTGTGAATGATCACTTGCTCCCGGTTTACTCTGGACTGCCAGGCTCCTGATTATTTTTTCCCTATTAGTCAACAGCGGCTCCAAAATCATCTCCATTCATCTGCTTGTTCAGTGTATTGGAACAAGTAATTAGCATAGCTCCGTCAAGTCATTAATCGTTGCTAGCCCGAGTTTGCTGTGTTTTTTCTCGTGATGACGATATGTCTAATTGAAAAGTCTTCTGAGGAGGAAGTCTTTTATGGCTTCCTATTCTCTGGTTTCCTTATCAGTATAAACTAAAAAGCACCTCTTTGCTGACTCAGAGGTTTAGAGAGGATGCCTCCTTTATTTATTTTGTATCTTGCTTAATGGGGAAATTGCCAAGCTTTAAGATGGTTTCTTGGTAGAAGTCAGGATTCTAGGAAACTTTTTTTTTTTGTAAAGAAACTAGATATTTGGTGGCAGGAAGAGCTTTCAGGCTGTTGTGTTGATGCATCTTTTGCTCATTTATGCACTGAGATATCATGGCATAAAAGACAGATAATCCAGCTCCCTATATTTCTCCAAGGCAGGAATCATAGTCTGTGGATAAAGCAGCAGGATGAAATTTGGCCACTCCAGGGGCATTTCGTAGCTGTGACAGATGTCCCTTATGACCTTAGTCACATCATCTAATCTCTGCAATGTAACTGAGTGAAGCATCAGAAAGCATGGTGTTGTGGGTGCCAGGGGTTGCTATTTTGAAATCTTGCCAATCTTGTCACACAAATGGTAAATACTCTGTCCTTGAGTGGCTCTGCAGGACAGTGGGGAAAGGACTAGGTTTGAAGAGTGAGGGTTGGTGTGGCTCTGGGGGAAGGTATATGGTGGGGAGAACCAGCGGAAGATTGTGTATTTGAGTGTGCGCTCCTTCTAGCAGGCACATGGGATAGATGCCATCATGGTAATGAGCTCCAAAGCATTTTTTTTATCCAAATAAGAATAATTTAATATTTCTTCATAAATGTTGTTGGTACTATACAGGTACATGCATAGATTAACTGTCACTGTCTACTTATTAACGCATACAAAGTGGTAAACTGTTTTGATTAACCAAAATCATGTCCTAGATCCTTATGGCTGGTGTTGCCTATGTGGCATTTGCAAACAAAAGTGAGAATTGAGGGCAGCATGGAGGATAATCCATACATCATTATCTAGTCTGTGAGATCTGCATAGCAGAGACTGCATCATTTTCTGTGTGTCGTGATGCTATACAGCTCAGGGCAGCTTCCTTCTTTTGATCATAGCCGAAAAACCATTTACCTGTGGCCTAGGTCCACCCATCCTCCTGAGGGGATAGGGTGGACCTAGGCCTTACCCTTATAAAACAAGCAGGCGGAGACCGGAGCACTTCAAGAACCAGCTGCATCAGGAGGGGAAGGTGCTCAGCCCAGGACCCAAGACTGAGGGCACTTTGCTTGGAAACAGAAGATATAGGTTCAGGCCCATACTGAGGGGCCTAAAGCCCAAGTCACTCACACCCTGTCAAATGATCTAACCATCAACCTTTTGGCTAAAAGGTAAGATACTTCTTCTCTTCCATCTCTGTGACTTACATGGAGATATCTGCTTTCCCTGGGGGAGTAGGACCTAAACTCTGTGTAAGGGGCCTAAAATGCCATTTCATTCCCGAAAGCTTGCTTAATAACTATTCTCCAACCATTTGGGTTGGTCTAATAAAAGATATCAAATTCACCCAAGGAACCTTGTCTGCCTATGTCCTTAGACCAACACAGCTAAAACCTACACCCCTGATTTCATTCTTAACTCACTTTTGAACCCGAAAGCTTGCTTAAAAATTGTTTTCCAACTATTTAAGTTGGTCTAATAAAAGATATCAGATTCACCCAAAGAACCTTGTTTGCCTATTTCACTCTTAATGTCTTAATGTTACACGAGGAAGTGCTACTTACCCACCTAAAGGTGGACTGGATAATCCCCGGTCTCTGACCCACACAAGACAACCGGTATGTCATAAACCTCATCATGTTATAAAGCAAATCTCCTTCTTACTTGCTGTCTTTATGACCCCCAAAATCTTTTCCTCTTGGCTGCCCAGCATTACAGCTTTAAACAGGAGGGATGGAAGCTATTTTCAGTCAAGCCTAGCCCATAGCTTGGTGGTCAGGGCACTCTGTGGGGATGGTGTAGATGAGGGTTCAGACCCATCAGGCTAAGGAAGTCCTTGCTCATGTCCTGGGTGAGTGCTCTAACCACTATGTGATTGAAGGAAGGTCAAAGGTCCACCTGAGCTTAGTGACCCATTGGCTTAAAGTGTGCGGCCAGAGAAACTGGTTTGTCTTAATCACCTACAAGAGAGGGAGTTGGCTAGTGTCACACCTAGCAACTTTTGACTCCCCAGCCTGGATGAATTTAATGCTGAGTAGACTGGGGGCAGCTTTAGGCACGAGTCCAGACCAAAGGAAGATACCCTCACTACTCTACCACCATAGAAAGAAGAAGAAAGGACATTTTTTCTTCGTTGGAAGAAGAAGGGACATTTACTTTACATTGTTGCTGTCTGTTAGGTTGATATGTGGATGAGATAGATGTCTCACTGCCTGGCAAGGGTTTCAGTTCAACTAAGATGCCTCCAATTTGTGATAGGATGGTGACTGCTATCTTAGTGAAGGCTATGTAACTCCTCACTGAGAGCTGTGTGCTCCCAGTGCGAGACAAAACTCTGGAGGCACACTAGGCGCATCGAAATAAATGGGCAGCTATGAATCTTCCCTCACATTTGGAGGAACAGGAGGCGGCTAATTAGGACTTAGCAGTAAAATAGGATCTGGTCCAAAGACCAACAAGCTCAAATTAGGAGGAGTAGTTCTGCAGACTCCATGCTGGATTTCTGAAACAGCTCCATCAGCAAATTGCAAGCCTGGAAGCAAAGGTTTTTAATACATCTATCAATTCATGGTTAGTACAGCGTGACTGAGGTAGCAAATGTAGTAGTTATATTTAAGAAAAGAGTGGGTGGGGGGAGGGGATCTAGGCAGTTATAGCCTCAGGATGGTTCAATAGCATACAAGGCATTGGAGCAATCTTTGCAGGAAGGAATGATCATAGAGCAGTAGGGTTGGAAGGGACCTCATGAAGTCATCTAGTCCAACCTCCTGGTAAAGGCAGGATTGTCTCTGACTAAACCATCCCAATCAAGTGTCTGTCTAACCTGTTCTTAAAAATATCCAAGGATGCAAATTCCACAGCCTTTCTGGGTAGCTCGTTCCAGTGTCTGACCACCCTCATAGTGAGAAAGTTCTTCCTAATCTCCAACCTAAATTTTTCCAGCTGCAAATTGAGGCCTTTGCTCCTTGTCCTGTCCGCTACAGCCACAGAGAATAATCTATCTTGGTGCTGTTCAAAGTTTTGGCCCCACAGGTTAAATGAGATTCATGGTACCAGTTCACAGGGCAGATTAATCCCTGTATGCCAGGAACAGGTCTGGGGCGGGAGACAGCAATGCCCTGTCCCACACACTGGAGTTGGGCCTCAGGGGCTCCCATTGGGTCCCAGGGGTGTGGTATCTCCCCTTTCAACCGAACTGGGTCCCAGGACCCTGGCATTACCCCCTCCATCCTCCATGTGCTGGGGTTGGGCCCTAGGGCCCAGCACTGCCCCCATCCAGTGCCGCTGATACCCTACTAACAAATTTCCAGAGCCATGGTGAGCCGTGTGGGCTGGATGACACCGCCACTATCCAAATCTGGCCCATGGGCCAGGAGTTGAGCATGCCTGGTCTATCTCTACCTTCCATATAACCCGCCTTTAGGTATCTGAAGACTGCTAACAAATCCCCACTCCCCTCCCCTCAGTCCTCTTTTCTCCAGACTAAATAACCCTACTCTTTCAGCTTTTCCTCATAAGTTGCATCTTCCAGGACTATAATATTTTTTGCTCTCTGCCGAACTCTGCCTATTTCTTCCCATCTTTCTTGAAGTATGGGGCCCAAAACTGGACACAATACTCCAGGTGAGGCCTCACCACCATCAAACAGAGGGGAAAAATTACATCCCTTGATTTGCAAGTGATGCTTCTGTTAACGCAGCCCAATAAGCTATTGGCCTTTTTTTTTTTTTTTGCAATAAGAGCACACTGCTCATATTCAACTTAAAGTCCGCTGGTGTTGACACCTTTTCTACAGTACTGCAACCCAGGCAGTCATTTCCCAGTCTGTATTTGTGCATGCAATTGTTCTTCCTCAAGTACAGGACTTAGCACTTGTCCTTGTTGAATTTCATCTGACTGATTTTGGATCATTTCTCCAGTTTATCAGGGTCAGTCTGAATCCTAACCCTATCTTCTAGAGTATCTACAATGCTACCCAATTTGTTGTCTGCAAATGTGCTAAGTGTGTACTCAATCTCATTGTCCAAATCATGAACAAAGATTGTAAACAATAGCAGAACCAGGACAGACCCCTGGAGAACCCCACTCAATATTTCCCCAACTAACATTGAGCCACTGATAACTCATTGAGTATGATGATCCATCAAGTTATGTATCCACCTTACAGTACTTTTATCTAGTCTGTAATTCTTTACCTTAATAATGAGAACATCATGGGACATAGCATCAAAAGTCCCAATAAAGTCAAGGTGTATCACATTCACTGCTCTCCCCCTATCCACAAAACTAGTCATTTTGTCATAGAAAGAAAGCAAGTTGGTCGAGCATGGTTTGCTCTTGAAGAATCCATGCTGGCTCTTTCTGATCACCTTGTTCTCCTCCAGGTGTTTAGAAATAGACTCCTTGATGACCTGCTCTATGATCTCTCAGATTCTGAGGTTAGACTGACTGTTTTTTAATTTCCCAGATTCTTCTTCTTCCCTTTCTTAGAGATGGGTACCATATTTGCTGTTTTCCAGGCATCCAGGACCTCACCTAAACTCCATGAGTTCTCAAAGATGATAGCCAATGGCTCTGAAATTCCTTCAGCCAATTCATTTAGTATTCTGGGGTACATCCCTGCAGCCTTGCCTGCTTGAAAACATGTAGCTTCTTTAAATAATCCCTAACCTGTTCTCCCACTAGTCTAGGCTGCTTGTATCTTGAGGAAAACAACAAAGGCGGCGAAATGCAACACAAATTTAGCAATGGTAGGTCATCCCAAATTACTTAGCTATCTTTCTTTGATATGAGATGGCAGATTTCTAGATAAAGGAAATTCAGTAAATTTAATCTATCTAAACTTTGGTAAAGCAGTTGAGATAATGTCACATGGGAAGTTGTTAAATAAACTAGATATGTCAATGAGGAGAAGAACTATAAAATGGGTGAGATAACAATGAATACTGTTGAAAAGTAACTATCAGGTTATAATGAAGTTACTAGTGGAGTTCCTCAAGGATTGGTCCTTGGAACAATTTTAATGGATATGTTTAATGGTTTTTCCACAAAAAAGTGAAGCATGAAGTCAGTATGAAGTATGAAATCAGCCGATGGCAGTGTTGGGAAAGATCACCGATACTTTTGGAATATCATACAGAAATAATTGGATGACCTTAAAGACTGCAGTAACAGAAAAGGATGCAATGTTAACAGTATGAAATGTGAGGTCATGCTCTAATAGTCATTTTGGCTGTAAATGGGGAGCTCATCAGTTTTAAGCAACAGAGAAGACGACAGACCTGGGTATACTAATTGATAGCAGGTTAACTATGAGCCTCCAAGGCACTGCAGCTATGGAAAAAACAAATGCAATTCTAAGATTTTTCAGACCAGACCTATTTAACTGAGGTATGGAAGCATTAGTGCCACTATGCCAGTCCCTGGAGAGACCTCATTTGTAATATTGCATATGATTCCAGTCAGCCAAGTTCGAGAAAGGCATTTAAATTGGAATAGCTGCAGAGAGGGCTGCTAGGAACATAGAGCCTGTTACAGAGGAGCCCAAGGAGATGGCTGTACTTTCTTCCTGGCAAGTCTGGGAGCACCAGTGAGAATTCATACTATTCCCACTCCCACAACTGCCTGTGGCCATACCTCTTAGCAGCTTTCCTAGAATCACCCCAAAGCAGCTACAGACATGGTCTAACTTTCCAGATATGGTCAAATGTGGAGTTGGGAAAGCCATGATTGTCATCGGTGATCCTGGTTTTACCACAGTGATCATAAAAGAGCTCAGCCTATTTAATCTAATCTATGCTAAAGGATGATATTGCCAAAAGAACAAATGGCTATAAATTTACCGTGAATAAATTTAGTCTGGTAATTAGAAGATTTCCATCCATCAGGCTTCCAATTAGAGGGCAGGAAGGAGCTTGATACAAGACATGGTTACCTACAATAGACACAAAGGGCAGGCATGTCTACGTATCGCCCTATGTTGCTGTAGCAACATGCTACATCACTGTATAGCACACTTCGGCGACGTAGCAATCACGTCAGTCTACATGTGATTCTGTAGCGTCATGCTCCCCCATTATAGTGAGCCACTATGGCTACTGAGCGGCAAAATCTCTGTGCATCACGCATCTGTATGGGTGGTTACTGTGCTGTGCTTTACTACTTCCAAAAGGAACTAGTAAAGTACGGCACCATAGCAACATCGCCATACGGTGACATGTAGATGCACCCAAAACATCCTTTTCAGTCCTATTTCTACATTCCTGTAGTGCGCAGTGTCAAAGACCCACTGGGTGCATCTACACATGCTATTAATGGGCAGACTGCAGCAGACTGCAGCACATTGAGCTGGGTTGGAGCAGCCCTGGCCAGCAAGGGGCCTGAGGGGTCAGCCTGCCAACCCAGGGCTGCTCCAACCCAGCTCAACACGCTGTAGAGGGGCTGGCTGGGGTACAACGCTGTTTCAGTGTAGGCAACCCCCACACTGAAGTACCTTCATGCCCCAGCCAGCTGGCTCAGCATCTCCATGTGCACTGCTGTGCATGAAAAAACTCAGCAGCAGCTAGTACTTGTAAATACAAGCACTAACCTGCTGTGGAGTTTTTGATTTTGTGTGCCCTAATAGGGGCACATGTGTAGACGCTGAGACATTTACTGAGGAGCTAATTAGTCAGCTCTGCAGTAAATGTCTCTATCTGTACACAGCATGTTGGAATAAGAAATATAATTAAAGCTGCTGTTTGGAAGTTAGCATCAGCAAACAACTGAATTCTACTGTGCAACTTTCTATTGGTCTTTACAACCTAATTGTGTCATTACATTTTATGCTGATGTGACTAGCAGAAATATGGAATCACACCAATAAAACTGGCATAATGTCTTAGTGCATTAAGTCCATCTTTTCTCAAAGCCAGCAAGGAATTTCTGTCCTTTTGGATTTCCTGGCTCTTATCTTGCAGCTTTCATAATTAAGCTGGTTGTATCACAATCTCAAAATCTCCCAGGGTGATTTTTATCATAATCTTTGTATATGCATTATAATAAAAATGGCATCTCTCTTACTGAAATGACTGGAAGCCAAGTTCTTTCAATCAATGTTCAGTGAGCGTTTCCCTATGAGGTCAGCAAACACTGACAGCAGCTTGCACAAACCAGGAATGTCGGCAAGAATAAAAATAAATGGAAAAGTTTTATTCAGCAAAATTGAACTTGGCTTGATTCATAACCCATGAAAAAGATGTACTGCGGCTTTTTTTCCTCCAGATAAGAGATGCGACAGAATGTCATTTTTCACATCTTCTGTCAGCATTTGCTTTCATCTCATCCTGTAACACAGCAAAAAGGCAGATTTGCAGGCTCTCTTGCCATTTGTGTACTTTAGCATGCAGGAGATCATGAACAATTTTTCAAAGAGGGTCTGTGTCACACCCGTGTTTTCCTATTGGACTTAATGCCAGCAAAAATACATCAAACACAATGACAGCAGCTTGTCTTGACAACTTGCCTGT
>NW_005842240.1:1631191-1650832 GCF_000455745.1 Alligator sinensis | reverse complement strand
ACCGCTCTTTCACTGAACTTATTTATGGTAGAGCAGAGAGCCAAGTGGTAAATGGTGCAACGTAGTGCTGTGTATCCTGGTGCTGAAAAGCAAAATACTCCTATACTAATTCTTCTGTTCTTTAATTAGGTTAAGTTATTAAATAATGTAAAATGGTGCTATAATATGCACAAAGTTAAGTAAAATGGATACAGGAGATTAGATTACCATAATGTATCACTGTTAACACAATAGAGGGTTAGCTCTGAAAAGGAACTTCCAATAATTACTTAAATATTTACATTAAAGCAGTGTCTACAGATCTCTTGTATGATTAAACCCTATCATGTTAGATGCTGTACAGATGATGAAGAACTTGAAAAGTCAGAACAAGCTAGGGAATAGACAGCTTACCTTCTATGAAAACAGTCTAAACAAAAATTGAAAGGCAGGACAGGAATCCAACACATTCAGCTGCAGAATTAAAGTCATGGTATGAGTTGATAAGCAAAATAAAATAAAATTACAGGATGTCATGAGCTATGGAGTCATCATTGAGAAAGCATTTGTGAAAAGACATATTTCCCCAAAACTGACAACAGGTAGACAGCAAGGCCGGATCCAGACGTGCATGCACGTGAGTTTTTTGGCACCACAAACTGTATGTTCAGCATGTTAAAAAGTTCCCTGTGCTACAAATTTGTAATGTGGGGGCAAATTTTGCTACTGGGAAATCCTGGCAGCAACAAAAAAAATGCTGCAAATAACATGGGAGCATGAGCAGCAGACACAGAGGCTTGGTCCTCCCGGGAGATGCTCTAGCTGCCGGCCAGAGCATCTCCCCTCCTCTAGTCCCACCTCGGCTCCTCCAGCATGCTGGGAGCCAGGAAGAGTGGGGAAATGACAGTTTCCCTGAAGCGGAACATCTTGCCTTGCACCAGAGCCCATGTGCAGGGGCATGCACAGTACCAAGATGTAGCAGCACAAGTTTATGTGGCTACTTTTTTTGCTGCTGTAAACACACACCCCTGCATGTCGGGAGGCACCCCACGCTGAGACAAGTATTGGGACTTCAAGAAAATATGTATAGATTTTTTTGGGCCAATGAAGAAAAACAGGCTTCAGAATCTGGAACAGATGATCAGAAAATTGATTCTTTTTGGAGAAATATTGGAACTAACTTTTTGAAATTTTAAAAAATGCACGTTTTGATTTCTTTGATCAAAAACTAACATTTCCAGGTTTGTTTTTCAACCCAAATGCAAACATTTTAGTCAAAGCTGATAAAGGGAGTGGGGAAATAGGAGTTAGCCAATTCTGTGCTTTCAGAAAAGTGAAAATTTTTGGTTTGTTTTTTGGTGAATAATCATAAATTTTTGACAAGGCAGGTGTTTCCAAGAAAAGTATTCTTTAGTTCAGTTTGTAACCAGAAAGACAAGATGAAAAGCCCTGGCTAAAACTCCATGAGAAGTAGTTGTGTGATGAGCTCTGGTTTTACACACAGCAATACTCCCTGAGGTACTGGAACCCATGGATGGCATTTCATAATCACAGTGCCTCTAAACCATTGCTTGAAAAATAGTTAGGGCATCAGCCTTCTTGCATCAAACACTTCATTAGATTAGGGCTCAATTTACAGCAGGGCTGAAACCTGAACTTGGCACACAGTTGTTTGGATAAGCAATTTGGCATGTGCTATTTTTCGTAAGAAATTGCACCGAAGAATGTGGGAAATGTAATATGCTTAAAAGTTAATATGCAGGAGACCGGGAATCATATTCATCCTAAGCTACAGTTATGGTTATTTCTGCCTATCACTGAATAATGGTAATAAAAAATAGACAAAAATAAAAAAGGAAACCTCAAAAAAGTAAAACCAAAGTAAAACAAACACATCTGAGACAAAAGCTGCCTAACTTGGAAGAGGCAAAGAGCAGTGCCCATTCAAAGACTCTACGGACTTCTCTGTGAATCTTTATTCTATATGTGGCACTTAGTTATCACCACAGTGAACATCCAAAAATCAGACAGCAATTTGACCTTGCTGGTTTAACCCTTGCTATTTGGCTAGATATTGGACAATGTTCTCATGCAAATCTGATGAACACAAGGATGATGATGGGTCCTTAATTGCCTTTTCTTCAGTTGATTGCAAAGTCTCCACAAAGGGGATCAGTATCATTCCTTCCTTTTTATAGCTGGAGATAATGACCTTATCAAATTTGCCAGTATATCATTTCTAATGTAATGAAGGTTTACTTTGAAAAAGAGTTATCAATAACAATTTAAATATTTACATTAAAGTAGCATCCAGAGACCTCTGTTGGGATCAGAGTCCCATCATGGTAGACCAGAGGTGTCAAAGATACAGCCCATGGTCCTGTGGAGCCCTATCACCTGGCCTGCAGTGCTACCTCTGGATCTCAGACCGGCATGCAGAAGGCAGTAGACTCTGGCTGTGACTCCATGGACTGCACATTGCACAGGGGACAAGGCTCATGCATGCTGTACATAGTGCATGGGGCCAGTTTCAGGCACTCACTGCAGCCAGTGCCTATGCTGGACTAGGCCTGAATGCTGATGCAGGCCTGGTCTGGATCGGGCTCATAGGTCAGCCTAGAGTGCCAGAGCCAGATTGTAGGTTTGGTCCCATGTGGGCGCCACATGCAGCATGCAATCCAGACTGGTTTCATGCACTGTGTGTAGCATTGGCCTCAGCCTGGCCCCATGTCATGAGTGCAGGTCCAGGGCTGGCGTGGGCTGCATGCAAAACATGGGGCTGGCATGATGCGCTGCAAGCATTTTGTGGGTAAGTTCAGGGCATGCACTTCATGCAACACCTGCACCAGAATGCCCTAAGGGTTGGCTCTGGCATCTGGAGCTGCTCTGTGGGCTTGATCTGGCCTGAAGACTGGCCCCACAATCCACATCTGGCCCATAGGGCCAGATGAATTTGATACACATGTGGTAGACACTTTACAGGGTCTTAAGGGCCAGAAGAGTTGAAAAGTGCAAGAGAAGAAATGGGTTACCTTCTATGTAAATAGTCCACACCAAAACACCAACGTACAAACCTCCATCAAGTTAGAGAATATGGAGTGCTGTAGGATCACCAACCTACTTCTGCGTACAATGAAATAACCTGAATGCAGGAAGAGAGAGGGAACTACCTTACATCCTTTCTAACATAACAGACACTTAGTTTTGAAAAGTGACTTGGCAAGAATTATTATTTAAAGTTTACCTTAAAGCAATGATTCTCAATCAGGGTAGCATGGCACCCTGGGGTGCCATGAAATGCTTTCATGGGGAGCCATGCAATGTTGGCAGTGTTAGGTGGACATACGTGATTCACAGGATAAACCCAGAGATTTCAAATATGAATCCAGAGTGTTAAAAACCTTCTGATGTGTTGTGGTCTTCCTTAGCATTTTGCAACAAAAGAATTGCTCTATTATTTTTCTGTGGTCGAAAAATGAGTGAAAACAAAGAACTGCCATTTTCTGAGGAATGTCTTGAGTCTAATGAGGAGTGCCTTGAATCTAAAAAGGTTCAGAACCACTGCCTTAAATAATATGCAAAGAATACATCATTTTAGGTGCTGTACAGGCTAGATAGAACATAGCTTTTTTTCTATTTAATGATTGATGTTTTTAAATTAAACTATAAAAGGATCTCTTGAAGAGTGATAAATATGTGCAGTAAGACATTTCTTCATGTTGCAAATCTACTACAGGGTTCCATAAAAAAGTTACAGTTCCATGTTTCAATAGAGAGCAAATTTTAAATGTTTGAAAGGGGGAACAATATTGATTAGCTGAATGTAATGATAATTTGGGGAGGTAAATTCAGTCTGGAGCTACCAAATTAGAGTTTGTCACTTAGCGACAAAATGTTAAACTAGCAGAGGGAAAAAATGAGGGATTCACATTCCATTTGCAGTGGGGAAAAAAGCCCTGTCAGCCTAATTTTAAACCATGGAGCCAGCATCAAATAAATACTAACAGGGTGTGTCTACACATGCATTTATGCCAGCTTACATTTACTGCGCAGTAAATTACTCCACAGTAAGCAGGAATAGACTGATGTCTACATGTGCAGGCATTAAGGCGCATTAACGCTGTGTATAGACTCACTTGGAACTAAAGCTAGTCCCAAGATAGTCCACGCACACAGTGTTACTGTGCAGTAAGGCATTTAAACATTTTACTGTGGCAGTAACTAAGGGGGCGTAATGATGCAGGTATCAAATTTACACTGAAGTCCACATAAGGTGCCATATTTACTGTACAGTACAGACATTCATGTGTAGACACGTGCCCATACTGCATAGTAATTTTGGTTACTGCACAGTCGATGTGCACGTGTAGGCACGCCCACATTGTTCTAATGTATCTAAATGTACCGTTTTGTTAGATTTACCATTCCAGTTGCCAATGAAGCATGCTTCATTGTAACAAGGTGCAGCAAATCATAACGTTTGGAGATAGGGCTGGGTTTTGCACTTAGACAGAATTAGACTTAGACTTAACAAGGACACAGTCAAGCCTGTGCCAAAGTGCTTTTCTGAGCTAACATCCTGATTATGCTACCAGAAATTCAAACTAATCTGCTGAAAAACAATGAAGTTACTTTGCATTTTACATTTATATGCAAGGAAAATGTGGCTTGTTGAATTCAGCTTCACTCCTGATGTAAATCCATTGTCATCATAGGGATAAAGTTGCTTCTTGGTCTTTGGAAGATTAAGATAGATTCACAGTTCTGCTGGAAATACGGTTTCTCACTGTTCAGTAAAAAGAAACACAGTTTCACTTTTAATAAGTGTTTATAGAATTCTTCATGCATTTCTTTGTTGGGGGCAGAGGTCAAATGTGTATGGGATTCATCTTAGATGAGACCAAAAGTGATTTTCAAACACGCTTTTTGGAAGGCTACTGCAATAAAAATCAGTGAGCACCTCTGAGTTACATAAGTCGGTTTTTGGAAGAATTTCTCTTTTTGACTTTTAAGTATATTGAACTCAGTGTACTTGTAAAATGTTTATTGAGTTCTTAGCTCTTCTTTTCAGCCTCTTGGGATGTTTCTACCTCATTAAGTTATGCCACCTGCCAGACACATCCACTATAATAGTACACTGACATAAATTTATGCATCTGTTTTTTCTCATAGGAGGTTTAAGAATATCTTGAAATTTATAGCAAATGTTAAAGGTAGTTCTTCATTCTTCTCTTCTTGGCTTTTCCCGAGTCATTAAGATGTAGAAAGAAGACAAGCTTTCACCTGTCTGGACAGAGGGCAAATTTTGCTGGAAACATAATTGAGACAGTACTGTTCCTAGTACATGATTTTTTCTCTTCAGACAGAAAAAGTGGATTTTCTGTTTGACAGCTCAAAGAATTCAGCCTGGTACGAATGCTGCAAGTAAATAAGGTATTCCAGATATCTTAAATGGAACAAAAGGCCGGTAATGAGATTGTCATTGATGTTGCTCTTTGGTTTCGTAATTCAAAAGCCTAGTATTGTTCAGAACTAGTATAAAAATTTCAGCTAAAAGTAAAGTTTCTTCAAATTTGTATGCAACATGGTATCCTGGAAAATGTCTCATGTTTGTTCCTTTTATCTATTCAATTGTACAAGTATACAGGGCAAAATTCATTACTGATTTAAGTGTCCAGTGGACTTGTATCTACTTACTCCAATTGAGAATCTGGTCCATAAACTCTTTTCTTTTGTCAAAAAAATGGCCTGGAACAAATGTATCTAAAGAGAAAATCATCTGGTATCCCCCCAGTAGAGGTGAAAAGTCAATGCTCTGGCAGAGTTATAGAACTCATTATTACAAAATGGCCTATTATAAAGCTTGGATGGGTTTTTAGCCAGGAAATTTAGTCTTGTATTTTCAAATGAAAATCCTGAACCAGCCATTAGAAACCTAAATAATTGCCTTTTTTGTAGATATGGAGCAACTATAGACCCAACTGACTTCTTGGGGACTGCTAGGTGCTTATCCTCCCTCTGTTTTTACCCTGGGATCACTTAATCTACCTTACTCTTAAAAGTTTGAATTGTAAAAATGCACCTAATTTACTTTTAAGGGTGGCAGGAAGCAAAACAAAACAAAAACATGTTTTTTTTCCAGGTCATCCTTTAGGCTGCTGAAAATGAGCCTGTGAACAACAGGAAAAATAATTGGATACCCATATATTCACTAGGAGCAAGAAACCTGAGAAGTGACAGGAAGGCTGAGAGATTGTGACAGGAAGGCTGAGAGATTATACTGGTGATTGTGGAAAGCAAGCAAAGAGACATCTTCTGGGTGATGTATCTGCCAAAAAAGGGAGACATCACTTTGAATTGTGTACACAAAGCAACAAGTGATGGGACAGAGAAGTAACCATCGCTCTCTATATAGCTGGGGGGAGACTGCACACAAAATTTGCTCTAGACACAGAGATGGAACAAAATCTGGATTTCAAATATCACTCATGTAACTTTGAAAGATGTGGGTTCCTCAACACAATCCTATTCCACCCCAGTTAGAAGACACAAACTCTAAGGTACCTGGACTGTTGATGACTCTTCATTCGATCCTGGAGGACTAGACTTGGCCAGCTGTGCTTTCTCAGAAGCAATCCAGAAGAGCTCTCTAGATGTTTTCTTCTACCTAAAATTACCTGCAGTCTATTTGGGAAACACATCCGCCTCTGATTCCTTATCAGAAACCCATGCTTAAAATTATTTGGAGGAGGAGGGCAGCCCATCTCTACCTTTTGCCCACTAGCCTAGTGTTTAGGTCTCATCCCTAGAAAATGGGAGACCTAGGTTGTAGTCTTCTCAGCCTTAGGGAGTTTGATCCTGGATCTTCCACTTCTCAAGGGCCCTAACCACTGTGCTATATGCGAGAGAGGGCTTGGGGCCACAGTCCAGATTCCCTTGAGCAGAGCCACTGAGTATAAGGGATGCTAGAGGCATTAGGGCCAGACAGATAGCATCCACAAGGGAATTTCATTTTGTAGTTCAGTGAGACAGGGACTTTCAGGAGAAAGGGAGGGATTGAGGGAAGTGTGGATTCATCTCCCCGTGCTGCTTACACATTTATGGACAATGCCGGAACGGCAGTGAAAGCAGGAACCATAACCCACAGCTCCTTCCCTCCCAAGAAAGCGCCTCCTCACTAGACTACGGGCTGCTGTCACACAAAACCCGCTGGTACCGTTATGCATCTTTAGATTATGCATATCCTACACATATCTAAAGGTACCATTATGCATCTTCAGATTTTCTCTTGTAGCATTCAGATGATTTTAGGAACCCAGGGGATTCCTATGGCCTGTGTTATGCAGGAGGTTCGCTTAGAGGATCAGAGTGGTCCCTGCTGGTTTTATAATCTGAATCCATGTATAATATCACCTGATAACGCCCAGTGTTTCTGCCGCTTGTCATTTGCGTCAGGTGAAAAAAAGAATTTGGATTCTTTCCTTGATGCACCATCCAAAAGCAGTAAAATGTTATAAATTTCACTTGCAAACAAACTGAGCAGAAAGACACCACAAGGAGCCTGTCACCCCATGCTGGGTGGGTGGAAAACACGGCGTTGCACTTGAATAGTTCTGGACTCCAGCATTTACTGGGACTGTTGAGCAGTTTAGTTTGCTCTGCCACCCCATAGATGCTGCTCCCGATGTGCCCAACCTCATCTTCAAGTGCTGAGAAAATTGCACAGCTGTTACAAGTGAAACGACAGATTTTTCTGAATTGTCAGAAACATAGATTATTTTTATTGTGATCTTAAGCTTGTTTCTTTGTCCCGTTTGACAAGGCAGCTATGTTCAAGGCTGATTAAGGAGTTTAAATTATCGATGGCTGGCTCCGCTAAGTGTGTGAAGTTTTATGGCAATTAGAAAGGAACTGCATTATTTTGCGATTGAGTAGAGCTCACTCAGGGGACACCCGGCGTCTTATTCCCAGCGGTGACTTTTACACTGAATTGAAGATGCCAGAGAGAAAACTGTTGTAAGGGGGGGCAGGGGGAATGCAGCGACTGAACAAATAAGTGTGTGTTTGTGTGTGTGTGTGTGTGTGTTACCAATAGGAATTCTCCGAAGTCACCAGCTGATTACCCACCAAATACAAAGAGCCGTATAATAGTTTGTCAGCCGCCTGCCTTTTCTAGGTCACTTTCCTGTGTCTTGATGCCAAGGTAAAATGCCTCAGCTCTATCATTAACTTCACTAGAGCACTACTGATTTACACCAGGTGTGCCGTTGGCCCCACATTTTCCTGCTACTTTAATAGGATGGATTGGGCCTGATATTTTTTTCTGCCATTCATCATCATCAGCAGGCGTCTGACTCAAAAGGAGAGTCCAAACACAGGCAGCAGGATTTTGAATCTCAGATGTCATCATTTGTGGGAGGCAGAGGGGAAAAAAAGTAATTAAAAAAAAACAAACCCTAAACATTTTTTCCCCATTTTATTTTCTTTCTGTTATTGATCTAAACCAGCTTCATAATTTATGTGGCTCTCCAAAGAGCACAGATAAGAATCTGCACCCTACGTACCACAGGCTATTACTGAATTGGACTCAAACTGGCATTTTTTCAAAACAAAGTGACGGGTGGTGATTACAGCCTCTAGAGTTAGTCCCTTTATCCTGTTGTTGCCTTGTAATATTATCAGATAGCATTTGTCCTCCCTTCCACAGTGCTGGCAAGACTGAAGCTTCTGATACATTGTTCACTGCAAGCTATTCATCTCTTTCTGCACTTGAATCCCCTCTCCCTTTATAAAATACATACCACCCACTATACTTCATATGGCATAAGAGTATTATCTCATGAGCGCTGCAGAAATCTCATGCTGTAAATCACTGAAGTCAAAGATGAATAGTGACCTCACATTTGCCAGGCTACATATCCAGCATCCTGTAGGCTTTGATTCAGTAAAGCATATCTGTTCAGGAAAGTCTAAACTCCAGGTCCTTTGATTGCACTGTTTAACATCATTAAACATGCATGTCAGGGTCTTTGTGGAATCAAGGCCAGTCAGTGTAGCACACGTGCAGCCCCGGACATCTAAGGGCAAATCCATCAGGTTTGTGATAGGAGCTATTCCATCCACTGCAATGACTGAATGAGCCATTTGGACTGCATGCTCTTTGGGACAGTGTTTTGTTTTCTTAAAATTACATATAGATACAACATACAACTTGCAGGGTCCTGATGCCTAATAATAGGAGTGGTTGGGGGCTACCACAATACACATAAAGAATTAGTTGCAAAACCATTCGTTCCTAGACTCGTATTGGAAATCCTAATCTGTGCAGGTAAATCCAAAATCAGCACCCTCTAGATTTTAAGGCCAGAAAGGACCATTGTGGTCATCCAGCCTCCTCCCTCGTATCATCCTGGTTATTTTGTATTGCAATTGTACTGATGTTTTAAGTCTTACTGTGTGTCCTCACGTTCTGCGTCATATTCCCCTGTCCATAAAAACTCAAGGGAACTTCTCTTAGCTCTCTTGTTATTGGGCAGGCAAACTCTGGATAACAGGGGAAGAGTAAATATGTCACAGCAGGCAAGATCTACCCTCAGTGGATCTCCACTGCAGCTCATCTGGTGGTTCATTTGCACAGGGTGAAGAAAACTACAAGCACCTTTTTCTGGCTGATTATATCCAGGCATGACGTCACCAAGGAGAAATGAAGCCAAAGTATGTTTCTCTCTCTCTTTTTTTTTTTAAAGTAAAAACGGTTTAACAAGTATAAAAAAGACAAACTTCACACAGCTTGTTTTATGTGAAAAACTTTTTGCATAGCAATGGAGATGACTCAGCATATAAAGTACCACATCCGAGTATAAAATGCAGAATAATTAGGACAATATTTTTTAGCTGGGTGTTATTTTTATGCTGTAGCTGAGACTCCAAAGCTAAAGATTTATTCCCGATGATGAGCACCTGCCCTCTTTTCAGTATTAAATGTACCATACAACTTAGCTCTCAGATGGCGTAGCAAGTATTAAACAATTACGGGCTATTCTTAAGAGAGCTATTCCCCCATCACTTCCTTCCTGAAATTTCAGATGTTTGTGTTTGAAGAGCTAGCTGATTTCATGAGCCTCCGCATCTAATGACACATCCTTTGTACTTGCATAAAACATATGGGATGCATTACCCAAAAGACCCTAAGGGACTTACGGTGACAATTACAGAGATACATGCTCCTAAATCCTTTAGGAGCTTCTGAAAATCTCCTAAATGGAGTCAATCCAGGGCAGCTCCCAGGAAAAGATTGCAAACCTGTCCCAAGAGACAGTTAAGCAGATGGATTTAAATCTTGATGACTCCCAACTCAGGCTGCTTTCTCCTGGTTGAAGAGGATTGGGAGTTTGTGTAACCAATGCCATATCTGCAGAAGCATGGACAGAGAGCTGTATGTGCAATGTAGTTGGAAAGCAGTTGATCACTACACCACCGAAGTGGTGATGAGTGGGAGAAGTGATGAGCCAGAGCAGGGGTATGGATCTGGGACAGCAGGTACATGAGTTACTGGACCCATTACAGACAGAGGTCTCGAGGACCATAATACAGCTTCCAGATTACAGTAACAGCTATAGTAGCTACTCCAAAATCTCAGGGATAGCACGCTCTTTCTCCCTACATTTCATGTCTGTTTGAGCTGTGCATAGATTTAAAAGACCCAAGGCAAACCACTTAACTGTAGCATCTCTACAACTATTTGGGTGCCAGACCAATTACTTTTAGAAGTTTATCAAGAATATACTAGTTTAAAATCTCCACCCCCCCCCCAAGTTTTACATGAATGCAAAATAGCATACAAATTAGGTGGTTGAGTAGGTTTTGCTTCACTGATATATAAATGAGAAGATCAGCAAGACGTTTCCTACTCTTTGACTATGCATGTCCCCAAAAAGCAAGGGGCTGTCTATTAAAATGATGCTTATACAGAAGGCTGGGCCATTTATATGCATTTACATAAAGACTGAGCACAAAAGCAATTCAGTTTAACTGCTCATTGCTTGTCGTTATTGATGCAATATTAAGATTCCTTTATCTTATATAATTCAGAATACATAGCAATGCCTTTATGACTCATAAATCAGTTCCAGAGAAGTTGACCTTAAATTTGTTTCTGGTGATATTGGCATTTATGAGTATGCTGGAATAGCAGTAAATTAGAATGGAGAACATTTTTAAAACACTTAGGTAAGCAGATAGACCATTTATACCAATCATTATTTGTAAAAATGTCATATTTAAAAAACCAAAATCTCAAGATATTAAAACAGTATACGGATGAATGAATCCTTGGCTTTTGTTCCAATGTATGAAAGAAATAGCTCCTTCTGAGGAGCTGGAGTGGCATCTGAAGGATAATATAACTGTTAGAAAATAGCATCTTCTTTCTTATACCATGCCTTTTACCACTATATCTGATCTGCTCACAGAGTTGTAGAAGTATGCACATATGGATGACACTTCATAATGTGGTGACCAAAAGTGTAATAATACTGCAATTACATTGCAACTGTACAGTGATTTTCATATAATTAAATTTTAGGTTTCAGGAGTTTTGTATTAGTTCAGTGTAAAAGAGAGTGTAATGTCAGTTATGGCAGTGCTAGTAAGTAATTATGAAAGAGGAATGATACTGATGATCAGTACTTGTGTGTTTTGTTTCTTGGGAGCACAGATTTATAGTTTAGGAATAATTTTTAGAAATTAAGTATAACTAAGATGTGGAAGAACTGAACTTAATTGCAAAGAAGTTGATTCAGGATGCTCATCTTTTTTTCCTTTCTACTTTCTTCTCTCTACTAACCTCATTCCAAATTCCTCTACCTTCAGTCCTTTTATTTTCAAAGACTCCCTTTCATTTCGATGTATTTCTCCTCCCCTTTTCTCCCCACCAGATGAATGCTCCATTTTAGTGCAAGCAGCTGTTACTGGCAGCACTGTTTAAAACTGCTTCTGCTTACTGCTGCTTGTTCTATTCCTGGTTCTCAGATCAAAGAATGCATAGCCGGTATTTTTCCAAGGTTTAACCTTCACACCAATTCACCCACATGTTTAAAGGAGAAAATCTTTTTTTAATTAATCTGTGTTTGGGTGGCAAGTTCAGAGCTTTTACTTATCAACACATAACTGAGCACTAAGGAAGTTGGATGAAGCCTTATCGAAAGCTACTTGAAACACTGTTGTGGTGTACATCAATACTGGATGGGCTGACAGCCATTGAGAGAAGAGATATGAAGTGTTCTTTACAATAGCTGCCACAGCTCAGGAGCAGCTGTGTCAGGCTGCCTGGAAGGATTTTCTGGGAAGCAATGTCATGGTTTCTGGTGTAAAAATGCCTGAGACATCTCCCTTTGTGCCACAGTGGGACTGTCTACACATGCACTTGAATGCACAGTAGCCTATTTTACCACGCATTAAAGTGTCACGACAAAAACCATGCTAATGTGTTAATGCTGAGTGAAAATAAACTACTGCACATTAAACATCACTAAAAAAGCATGCATTTTCGCTACTGTGCATTAGGACAGCCAAATGCGCATTTATTTAGCATCTCACGTTAGAGGTGCTAAATTTAATGCACATTAGCAAAAGTGCATCAATGAACGTGTAGACACACCCGGTGAGATGGACTCATGGGATGACCCAGTAAATGACAGTTCTTATGTTCTTAAAGGGTATAAAGTGATCTCTGAAGAGTAATTTTCACAGTGGATTTCTTAACTGAGCAACCCATCAGCTCAGTCTGAGCCTGCTCAGGGCTCTCAAAGCATATAGCTAAGAAGCTTAATCAGAAATTAAGTTACTCATGCCCATACTAGCAAGTAGATACGTCCCCCTTACCTCTGCTTTTAGCCACTTTAATTCTCCCAACAATACACACATTTAACTTTAAATGGCAGGATGCAGAATGACCAATCGGTTTTGAAATTATCACCACAATTGCACATGCAGGCATTTCGATTTATTCGAGTGCTGCTGTCTTCAGGACACTGCTCCTCCCATGTCCTGGATGATGGGTACATCTACACAAGATGCTATGTCACCATAGTGATGAGCTACAACAACATAGCTTGTTGCTACGGCTCCACAGCATGGGTGGGCATGAACCATGACACCACCGCTACTGCACAGTAGGGCCCTGTGCAGCACGGGGACTGTGTAGTACCCGTGGTTACTGTGCGGTCATTTAGTACTTGCTATGTTCTTGCTAAAGCAACTACTAAATGACTGTGCAGTAACAACTGTGCAGTCGGGTGCATGTATAGATGCACCTGATTACACCATGACTTCATGTAGGTGAACCCTGGATGTTGATGTCTATAATAACCGTCTACTGCAGGGGTGGAGAAAATGCAGCCCGTGGGCCAAATGTGGCCCTCTAGACCATTCTACCCAGCCTGTGGGGCCCCTAAAAAATTTAGAAAATTAATATTTATCTGCCTCTGGCTGCCTGTCATGTGGCCCTTGATGGCTTGCCAAAACTCAGTAAGCGGCCCTCCACCAAAAATAATTGTCCACCCTGGTCTACTATGTGGAAGGTAGGTATGACTTATTAACCGTTGCAGCGTTCTTTGTTTAGTAAATTCCGTAACAACACTATTGGCACTGGGAATGGTAGTTTTGTTTCTTTTTCATGGAGAAATAGAGCTTTCCTCTTTTCTTCTGTGTCAGTTAGCATCTAGAATTTCACGAGTAAATCTCCGGCCTTCCAGTTCTTCAATGTAATCATGGCTCAGTGAGGAGGATAATGATTTCTGATGGGTTTCAGCTGCTGTCATTAGGCCTGGGGGTGTTTGGGTGGCAAGTGGCTCCATTCACCTCATAAACTAACTAGTACCTGAAGGGATGGACTGGAGAGGACAGTTTGTATTTGTGCAGAAGTGGAATGATCTTCCCTGTGCACCACAAGACAAGTTGTGGCTGCGACCTATGGAAGCATAATAGAGTCAGGCACCTTCATGGGAGTGACACACCTCTTTCTGTCCAAAAGTGGCACTAGCTGTCAGGCTATGGACATACACCATGAAGTAGCATGCCTCAAATTTTATATCAGATTTTATATCACAGCAGGCACGTCTACATGTCGCCTTATGGCGACATTGTTACTGCTATCACAGTGGGCACGTCTACTGCTTAAATTTCCCTGCTACGTCACCGTAGCAGTGCATGATAAGTGGAGAACATGCTTCTACGGTGATGTAGCTAGCAATCACGTGTAGGCTTGCATGATTGCTACATCGCTGTAGTGCACCATTGTGTGTTGCTATGTCGCTGTAAGGGGACATGTAGACATACCCAGTAAGTTTATTCAGTAAGGAGTGAACACACAACCGACTCTCTCAAGCTACCAGCTTGCACAAGGTGCTGTTACAGAGGTTACTATGTGACAAGGGACAAACAAATGGCTACCCTAGGGATGAAGGTGACCCAGGAAATGGGAAAACTATCATTACCCCAATGTAACTGATAGTAGCCTGTAGTTATTCTTCACTCTCTGAGGGATAACTTTTCCCCACAGTAGAGTGACTTATAACAGCATAAAGCTGTACATCTTCTGTCTGCTCTACTTGTACTCCAGGGCAGTGGTTCTCAACCGTTTTTCCACCAGGACCCATTTGTAAACATCAAGGGCCAGTCCCGACCCAGTAAATAGTTTAAGTAGAAAACAGGCCTCTGGCTCTGTGGGTGCCCATCACTCCCAACCTGCTGCCCCCAGGCCCCAGCCCCCCGGTGTGTGGGGCAGGGGGAGTGTGGGGCAGTGGGGGGTGTGGGGTGGGAGTGGGAGTGGGGGCCCAAGCAGCTCCTCACAGGCAGGAAATCTGCCAGCTTCCAAGGGAAAAGTCATCATTTCCCACGGTTTTCTCTTTTAAAGCAGAATCCATTTTTAAGTTTTGTGACCCTTTCATATATTCCTGCAATCCACTCTTGGTTTGAGACCCATGGCCTGAGAAATGCTGCTTTAGGGGAAACGTGTCATGTATCTATACCCTCAAATGAAACAATAAAGCCCATCTGAACCAAATCCTCAGTTAGTCCATTATCATTGAGTCTGGTCGTGACCATGCTGAACAAAGGATTTTGCAGTGAACAAAAGACACTCACACAGGAAAACCTATGAATAATACATCTTAGGTAGCTGGTCCAACCTGGACTCCACACAGACGTGTAAGACCTTCCTCACTTCCCAGACAGACAGCTGCCCTTTCTGTGACATCCGCTTGCATTTTAGAATCAGTTTTTTGGTGCTGCAGTCTAGGGGGCAAGCCACTAGACTGGGACACACGGGACCCGAGCTTGATCCCCAGCTCTGCTTTTTGACAGAGTCCCTGTCTCTGTTTTCCCTTTTATCCCTGTGTTCTTCCTGTCCATGGTAAATTCCTCAGGGCAAGGGAAGTCTCGGGCTCTGCTTTTATGCAGCACTGGATACCATGGGGCCTTAATTTCTAAATGCTGCTGTAATGCAGATAGGATGACTGAAAACAGCTCATCTGCTGCACTTAACCCAGGCCATATTCATCCCTGCCGCAGTTCCACTGACTTTAGTAGGCTTACACTGGGGGTGAATTTAACCCCTCAGGTGTTAGTGTCCATCATTTCCCTAGGGTTTAATGTAAAGGTGTTTTGGGGGAAGATGACCAAACAGATGAATAGAGAGGCCTTTCTGCTAAGAAGCCATCTGTCTATATAACCAACACAAAACCAATGTCTCTTCTTCCGTAGAGAAATACAAACACTGCTTAATTGTATATTCAGAAGCCTATGGGTTAAGAATTGCATAGTCGTTTTCATCCACTTCTCTACTTCTGCCAGGACCATATAGTGCAGTGGCTCAAGATTCAGTCTTCACAGAGCAAAAATAGTATATCTCGCTTCGTGACCATAAGGGAACCTAGGGCCTCATCCAAAGCGAGTAAAGTCAGTCCAAGGCACTGAAGTCAATGAAAGGTCATATAGCAATTTCCCTGCTTGTTAACAAAACACTGCAGTCCTGTAGGTGCAGAAGAACTGATAATATCTTATGGGCCAAGTTCTGCCCTTCTGGATGCATGTGTAGAGTCACTAAGTCAATGGGAAGGGTGGCTTTATTGCCAGTGGCAGGATTTGGCCTAGCGAGAATAAGAGCTGATGTGTCTTCTAATCAAGGTCATCTTGCTAATGCAGCATTGTTCCCTGCCTGTACAGGAGATGGTATCAGAAACCGCAGAAGTCAGAGTTATCAGGCACTGAGAGCTCGTGAGTTGTGTCCCCGCTGCTCCTGCTTCTCATTTCCTTTCCTGGGGAGCTGAAACCTTTCAATAGGTCACGATCTCCCTTGAGTCGTGCTTCCCCACTGGGGAGGGCAGATCAAAAGGAAGAGGGAAGATACCGTAACACAGACAACAAAAGTGTCCCGACTGGGTTCTCAGAGGGTGAGAATATGGGGGAGGAGGACTAGCGTGACTTTGCTCATGCCAAAGTGCCTGCTGATGGGATTTGGTTGCTCTTCCTACATGAGCAGCTGATGTCTCAGCTGTCATTTAGAAGATTATTTGTGTTCAGCTGTTTAAAGAGCACAATTAGCAAATACAAAAAGGCAACAAAAGAGACTAAGGAGTATGATTTGACAGTGTCACCTCAGGCAGAGGTTATCTGAACACCCTGCATTTTTTTGAGAACCCACTTCACAGCTGGATTTACACAGAAATGCCCGCTTTAATGAGAGCAGGCAAGGAGGAAAGAGTCTGATCTGGATTCTTTCAGCAACCAGAGGGGGCTGCTTCAAAGTGGCAAGTGAATGTTATAGCCGCATGGGAGCCATGCAGCAAAGATACCATCAAATACTTTGAAAACAGAGAAACATCTAAGCCTGGGCTGTCCAACTTCTGCATGGCCACTGCACATGGCATAAGTCACACACTGCACAGGCCATGGGCCCCCAGACCATGCCAGGCGGCCTCCCCTACCATGTGGGCCGCACGGGCTCCCTGGCTATACGGGCTCTCCTGCCACATGGCCCCTCGTGGGCTGCAGCATCCTGCCTCCAGGGGCATGGGCAGGAAGTGGAAACTGGGGGTTGGAGGGGAACCTGGAGATGCTGCTAGCAGCAAGGAATGATGGAAAAGTAGTGGCCTGGGCAGGAGCCCATGGGCCATGAGCTGACCCATCATAGACCACATGAAGCTTACAGGATGTGCAGAAAGAAGAGCAGGAGTGTGGATCTGGGGCAGTAGGTACATGAGTTACTGGACCCATTACAGACAGAGGTCTCAAGGAGGATAATACAGCTTCCAGATTACAGTAACGGCTATAGTGGCTGCTCCAAATTCTCCGGGGTAGAACGCTCCTTCTCCCTACATGTCATGACTGTCTGAGCTGTGCACAGATTTACAAGATCCAAGACAAAACACCTACCTGTGGCATCTCTACAACTGTGCACAGCTCACGCCTGTTTGAGCTGTGCACAGATCTAAGCCAGGGCTGTCCAGTGTCTCAGCGGCTGGGGGCCGCACACCCCGCAGGTTGCACTAGTAGGGGTCACACGCCCAGTAAGCTGCACCGGTGGGGCTCACAGGCCCCTGGGTGTCTCCTCCCATTGCACTGCATGTGTTTCTTCTCCCATTATCATGTGTACCCCTACAGGAGCCCCCCATCCTTGCAGCAATCCCATGAGGACTCTTTCCCTCCCTGCTGCACCATGTGCCACATGGGCCTGGCTTCACCCTGAGTGCCCCTCACTGTACCAGGCCACGCCACACCACCTTGGGGACAGAAGGCAGGATCCAGAAGAGGGAAGAGGAGCTCAGCATCTCCAGCAGCCAGAGTGATAGTGGGAAGGCCCAGCCAGGCAGGAACCTGGGGGCCACAACTTAGCTATTTCTGCGCTGCATGTGACCCATGGGCTGCCAGTTGAACAGCCCAGATCTACACAATGGGAGCAAGATGGTGGAATAAGACAGACTACTACCACCATGCTGAATATTGCTCTCCTTGCCTCCCTTTCCTTTGTGCTAATCTTTTGTGTTTTCATCCCTTTATAATCACAACTTAATAGCCTCTTATTATGGGCAAAGCTATATCCTTATAATTTGCCCCCCTGAATAGAATGGTATATACCAGTGGGGGTTATTCCCATGTCACTCCACGTTGGTCAGGAAAGCTCCCTATCCTCCTCCTTTCAGGAGAGATTCTGGCTTTTAAAATGTGGTGATGTCCCTTGAATCTTATTTAAACAGAACTGACTCCTTCCAGGGAATCAAATGAGTTTTTCCTGGCCTCTGCATTTTAGGTTTCAAAAGGCATCTGTCATAGATTTTTGGTCTCTCTCTTCCCCCCACCCCATCCCTTTTCCATCAGAAAGGGAAAGAAGAAAAAGATGTGACAAAATGGGCAGTAAAGAAAAAAAAGGCTGAAGGGAGTGGCATGCTCAGCACCATTAGTTGCTAAGAGGAGCTGGTTGTCTAATACTCTTAAAACCCTTTGAAAATGCCACCCCAGGTTCCTGGAGGAGTCTTAGAAAGGTAAAGAAAGGCACTAGCTATGCATTACACTGCAATCCAAAAGGTGAGATGTGGATGTATGCCGGTTATCTTTAAACTGGCTAGCTTACATGTACAACAACATAACTTTCAACCACATGGGGTTCAAAACTTACCCAGTCCCTGGGCAGCTGCACTGTGTGGTGCTCTAGGGACATAATTTAAAATTTTGGTGTCCTGGGTGTCTTGGGGGAAGGAATAAAGGAAGCAAGCAGGGGCTATTGCAGCTTCAGTACAAAGCTCCCTGCATATAAGCTGCTGCGACGGTGGCAGTAGCATGGACTCCTTGGGGCTGCCACTCTGTCGCACCCTCTGAATCGTGTTAGCATGCTGGCTGGGGCGCCCCTATTAGAGCTGCAGTAATGGCTCTGGATTGCCATGCAGGCACACCCTTGGCCCACTGCATGGGCTGTGCATTTGCCAGCTAAGCCATGGGTCTGCTGTTTCGTGTGACACAGGTGGAGTTGTGCTCCTTCAGCTGCGGCTGTTTCACGGGCTCAGCGGAAAGGCAAATCCCTGTGTGAGCTGCCATGTTGCCATCTCTAGGCACATTATCAGATGCTACAAAACTGATGCATCAGCTCGGAGTTGCAGTGCTGAGGATCTGTATTTACTGCCCTAGCAAAGCAGCCTGTACTTTTATTTAGTGCCCATGATCCAGACTGTTGAACGGAGCAGGGAGGGTCAGACAGGAAGCCTCTGGATTAGATTTCTGTGTAGGGTTGTCCAATGCTATGTAGAGCAAGCTGATCTGACCTGGCATCTATCACTAGTGGATATAGGTCATGTTAAAGTTCAAATTCATGGGTTCTTTTAGACTTTCAAACTAGGGGTAGATCATTTAGTCTGACTGGCTGTATGTTTGAAATTATATGACACTTACTCCTCCCAGCCCTACCATCCTTGTTGCTCCTGAGTTGACCCTTCCCAAAAAGGCTCCATCGTTTTATATAAAAGTTGGGCTGAATCCACTGCAGAAAAACATGACTGGCACACACAAATCAATTTACAGGGAAGAAAAAAATTCTCTTTCATAGATTCATAGATGTTAGGGTCGGAAGGGACCTCAATAGATCATCAAGTCCGACCCCCTGCATAAGCAGGA
>NW_005842240.1:1614460-1631144 GCF_000455745.1 Alligator sinensis | reverse complement strand
AAGAGTGCTGGGTCTAGATGACCCCAGCTAGATAGTCATCCAACCTCTCTTGAAGACCCCCAGGGTAGGGGAGAGCACCACCTCCCTTGGGAGCCCGTTCCAGACCTTGGCCAGTCGAACTGTGAAGAAGTTCTTCCTAATGTCCAATCTAAATCTGCTCTCTGCCAGCTTGTGGCCATTATTTCTTGTAACCCCCGGGGGCGCCTTGGTGAATAAATACTCACCAATTCCCTTCTGTGCCCCCGTGATGAACTTATAGGCAGTCATATACTTTCGTTCCCATGTTCTGCGAGTCTTCCACCCCCACAGCACCACCACACCAAATGCTCCCGTCTCAAACATGCCATACCCAAGCATACAAAAACAGCAGTAAATGATGACTAGTATTGCTTTATGCCATTTGTTGAGGATACCAAAGACACCCTTGTCTTTTCACACATTCACTGAGTAAAGTCCAAGAGAAATTAATACTGTTTCTTAGGACAGAATTGTTAACGTATGCATTTCTCAGCTGGTGGTTTTTCGGCTGATATAGTTAGGCCATGAGATGCCATCACAGGCTCATAAAACATTAATAGTGCTATTACAATTCATAAGAAAAAAGAGAAAACTTTCTGTGATCAGTGTTTTGCAATGGGTGACGTCAGAGGAGCACTGGAAATAGTAGTTGTTAAATAGGCTCATTGTAATCATTGACATTTTTATTTTACTCTTACTTTTATGTAAGGGTGATTTCAAAACTGTTTTGTTTCAAACAAGGGGTCACCAAACTGTTAAAGGTGAGAAGCCACCATTTAAATAATTGGTAAAGCTGTGAAAAGCTTTACGTGAAAAACTAGTGGTCTCCATTGAGCTCTCAGAGGCCAGGTGTCCCTACCTGATACTGCAGAGCACCTTGGGATGTGGCATCAGCTGGTACCCTTAAAAGCCCAAGGAATATATAGAGAGGGAGGATGAATTACTCCTACATCTGTGCTTCCAAGCCAAGTTTGAGGCTCCCTGGTGGAGCTAAATGGGCGAAGCCTATTCTGTCTAAACTATTCAAGTTCCTTGGCTCCCCTCATCATTATGTGGGGCCTGAAGAGCTTCCAGCTGTGAGATCTGCAATGTTTCCAACAGCTATCATATACGGTTCCTATTTTCTTTCAGCCTCTTCCCAGGGGAAAATGAGGTTTAGTGGTTTATTTTTGCAGTTCTCTTTCATTGTGGTATCTACTGCATGTACGAACAGCAGGCTTCAGTCTCCAGGGCCCTCAGTCCACTTTCAGAAGCTTTAAATTCACTTAAACAAAACTTCTGTGCTTGAGTGTCTTATAAGTTACTGCACAAGGACAAAAGGTTTCAGTGCTCTGCATTCCCTATGCGCAATCCTCCTCTGTATTCAAGATGTGCATCTCTGCATCTCTCTTGAGAGGAAATAAGTTAATAAGAAAAAAAAAATAAAGCTTAAAATCTGAAATTTTACATGATACCTCAACAGGGTTCCTAACACTCTCACACAATTATTTCTCATGATAATTAAACGTGAAGGACAATAGAAATGTCCACTTCAACTGATCACTCTTGCAGTTGACATATCTGTCTTTTTGACGCCTGATGTAGCACTAATTAGGTTAATAGATCATAGAGCTTTTTTCCGCAAGCAGGGCAGCACTGGCAATGTCGTCTATCTGTTACAATTCAGAAGCATTTGCATATTCTCATCAAACCATCTAAAAAATTAACTAAGACATTTAAGATCACTTTTAAAGACTTGCGTCTGAGGATGGGTAAGTGTCTAGGTTATGAAGATTTGTGGCAGACATATTAATAATGTCAGATGCTCCAGAAATTTCTGGCTCCTTGGGGTTTCAGAACAGAAATAACCATAGCATTGCTCTGGATTGTTGAAATGCTTCGGTGGTGACTATATAAAGGAATAATTTTGCCCACCACTAAAATGCAGCTGCCTCTGGGTGAAAAATATTTAATGCAACAACTTGGCAACTTTGCACTGCAGTTTTAGCCAAGCTGTGCCTATGAATACTGTGTGCAACTAAAACTGAAGGCACAGGGAATGGCAGGCAGAAATGCAGTTACTCCAACTGGAATCTGGCCAGGACACTGAGGATAGAAATATCTAATCTTGCAAAAAAAAGGCATGTTTAATGACCAAATGATGTAATAACTCTGGGTTTGCATTTCATTCAATTCCTGGCACCACCAGGGGCATAGTCCCTCCCTGTCTCTTATACTCCAGGTTCAGATTCCCCTTGGAGGGAAGACTAACACGTTGTGAATCAAATATGACACTTCCTACACCAGCTACAAAACCCAGCCAAGCGTCGCTAGCAGCTGGCCCTGCCTTGCTTACAAAATCTACCAGGATTGCAGTACAGAGTGTCATGATTGCAGTAGAGTAATTTTGCTTGGAAACAGAGAGGCTTGTCTCAAATAGCTACCACCATGATACAGAGGTTCAGGGGAAGTCACTGAGTAATGCAGGTGGCCAATCCCACCAGCAACCATCAATGACAAGTTACAAAAAAATGCAACAGGGGCCACTCTGGCTTCAGCATGCAGTAGGTTATTTCAGGCTGTCTCACCAGAATGTGGGAGTTGAACCATAGGAAAGAACCAGAATGAGAAAAAAAGGGGTTGGAAATAGGAAAATCACATTGAATTATTTAAAGAAAAGTGTACCAAGTACTGGTTAAGCAATGGAAATTCCAGAATGCAATTTTTCCTATAAAGGGATGGTTTTATTGTGGTGGTTTTGTACCGGGAATGGATTTTAATTTATATGCATGCTGCACAGTTTGATACTACATTTAAGTATAGGAAGGTACAGATTGTATACGCCAGTGGGCCATCTAGTCCAGTAACCTGTTTTTGACGGTAGTCAGTACTAGATGCTTTGGAAGAAGCTCATAAAACCCCAGTGGCAACAGAGAGGAGCAAACGCATGTACAAGCACGCACACAATGGCGTTTCTTCTTCGCCACTTGTGTGGCTGGGTTGTGCTCTGCTCTGACAGGTTCTCCCCCTTTTAATTAGTAGGCTTTTCTTTTGTTTAATGTGTCCAATGTAAATGAGCAGATGATCAGTACCAATGTAAATGTTCGAGCCTTTTGTGAATCCTGGTAAATTTATGACCCCAATGGCGTCATGTGGCAGGAACTTCACAAGCTATTTCCTTTTATCATGAATACACTGTCTGCCTTACAATGTCATTGGTAGGATGTGCATGCATGGCTTTCTCTTCATAAGAAAGAGACCCAGAACAACATATATGCCTGAGAGGGTTTAGGAAGAGTGAATCCAGCATATCTGCAGATGGCTGGACTATGAGATGCTTAGGATCATAATCCAGGGTGCAGACGCATGACACAATTATTATAGAATAATTTACTCCAGATTTTTGTGAGGTTAGTCATGGACCCCGGACTAGGTCTCCCAAACTAGCTGCCTGTGGTACATGCTGGCAGGAGGTGGCTCCTACATTGGGCAAACATCTACCCTGCGATGAAGCTGAGGGGAGAAGACCCCCGACCGGTACATACACCAGTGTCATTTATATCAGCGAATAGTTACTCCTCACCTTCCAAGGGGTAACTTTACCCTGGAGTGGAATTACTTTAAACTAACATATGTCTGTGCACAGTGTTTCTGCTCTACAACATGCAGGCAATTACTGGTTTGAAATAAACATGTCATAAGTTTGCACCCTCTAAGTGCAATCTCTGCTTTTGATGGACCACAGGACTGTTCACTCTGTGCATTACCAAAGGGTCACAATCCATCTGAAAGGTAGCAAAGAGTCAGACCCACTGACCCAGCCTCTCTCAGCAGCATGCAAAGGGATCATGTAAGACTTCCTGTTTCCCCCAGGTACCCAGGACTGGAGGACATGATCTTTTGAGCTCTCCTTGCTGGTTGCATCTTTGTACTGCTCCAAAAAACCAGAAGCCACATACCACTCTCTAGCCCCAGATCTGGACAGAATTAAGAAGAAAGAACGAAATGGGACAAAAGGGCTTGGAAAGCAAGATCTTTGAAGGCAAGGTTAAGCAAACTGGGATATGCACAGTCTACACATGGACTAATTCAACACTGTCTGCAGACACATACAGAGATATTATAAAGAGGACAGAAATCAATTATTTTTCATAGTTAAAGTGGACAGATTCTGAAGTTATGGGCGTAAAGTGCAGCACGGAAACTATTACAACACACATTTGTAAGTGAAAGGACATTTAAGCCCTATAACAAGCTGTCAAGCAAATTGTGCATTTGCCAGCAGTGGAGCTATTCAAAGCTGGATTTGACATCCCCCTATTACCAATGATGTACATAGAGCTAAATCATTTCTGCCATGATGCAGTTCCCGTCCAGCCCAAATAAGCCAATGTTAACTGTGATGTGCATTGATACATATTAGATCCAAGGAGTGACATTCTCTCTAAATTGAACCAGCACAGAATGGAGAATCTTAAATAACACAGTCATACCAAAGAGCATTGTCAGCTAGGAAGGAAGAGCAAGGGTAAAAGGTCTTCATATCTCAGAGTAACCTCAACACGTAAGTGTGACACGTACCTTGTATCAAAGAACGTATAATGTTTATAACAGAATCTGTGTGTTAATGGCTTTCGACAAATATATAAAAATATTTAGTTTTGGGCTCTGATCTTTAACTGCATCAAAGTTCATTCTTTTCTTACTAGAATTACTGGACCGTATAGTCAAAGGACCCCTAAAACTGAACCTACCAAGTGTGAAGCAGCTCCGGCTTGTATTTGCCTATGGATATTTGCAGACACAAAGGATGCAAGGAAGTTTGTTTTAATGCAGAGACCAAAGTCCCAAGAGACTTAGGTTCCATTTCTGGGTTTGCCGCAAATCTCTGTATGGCCTTCAGCAAATTAGAAGCAGATGATTGATCTCCTATCGAATCAATGAAAAGAGTGTTTTAGTATGTAATTGGCAAGCCACACACATCAGTAATAAGTAATGTCTTCTGTAGAGTGTCCTTCATCATGAAGGATCCCAAAGCACTTTGCATAGTGATATACACTTTACACAGAGATCATGTCATCCATCACTAAAGTGCAGTTGCTTCACACTCAGTGGGAAGTGGGTGCCTTGCTGGTTTTTGTTTCCTTCAGAAGTAGCCCCTCAATTCCACTTGTCAGGGGGAAATAACTGGGCTAAGTGCTCAAGATCTCTGAACTGGACAAAATGAGAGGAAAAGGCTGTAGATATAGATCTAAAATGGCCTGAAATGAAGTTGGCTCTACAGGTTTGAGCAAGCTTTCAGGTTTAAAAACCCTTCGTCAGGCTGAGGAAGTCTCTGCAGTTGGTGTGTGCTCTTCCTGGATGGAAGGATAGTAAAGAAGCCAGAGGCCGGGCTGGTCTGCATGCAAGATAAACAGTCAGTGAAGATGTAAACTGAGGAGTCAGTGGGTAAGAGACAGGCTGGGTTGCGGGGAGAAGAGGGATGAATGTAGCAGTTAAATAGTGGAGAGGTACCTGGGGAGTCAGATGTCAGGGAGGTTATAATGTGTCATAAATGCAATGTCTATATTTAGTCCATGATCTTTAGTATCCAGGAGGCTGATGAGGTGAAGTTCATAGGCTTGTCCCTGAGAAGTGTTTTGTAAGTTCCCTTTGAGGATTAAAACTGAGGGATTGGAGAGAGAGTGGTTTCCTTGTGAGAAATGTGCCCCCACCAGTAACTGGGTATTCCTGTCTTTGATACATTTCCAGTGTGCGTTCATTCTGGTGTGCGGTTGTTGTTTGGTCTCTCCTACGTATTTTCTAGCAGGGCATTTGGTGCATTGGATGAGATATATTACATTTCTGGAGGTGCAGCTGTAAGATCCGGGAATGCATTGCATGTAATATATCTCATCCAATGTATGTGCCCCAGAAGATATTTGAAATGCTAGCAGCTGCTGGGAATCCCATCCACTACTTGTCCTCCTGTCTCACTTCTACTGTGGAAGCTTAGACAACACAAGCAAAACCAGGACATTTTGAGGGATAGAAACCCAGGGGAGAATCAGGCCTACAATGTAATGGCATGGCTTGGTGTATTAGTCTAAGACTCTTGTGCTTCTTTTTTCCTGTGTTGTCATTACTGATTATATTTTTCTTTTCCAGAGGCAGCCACTATGATGAGACCCTATTGTGATAGATGTCAGAAGAAGAAATAACCTTTTCCCTGGAAATCCTACACCTTATAGGGACAAGACACATGAAAGATGGGAGAAGAAACTTTCTTTCCATCTAGTTTCTTTTAAGCCAGACAATTAAGAAACAATTTTGCTTCTTAATGCAATTAGTATAATTGTACTATAAGTAGAGCAAAGCTAGGAGATACAGATTTTTATTCCTATATTTGCCACTGATGTACATAACCAGAAGGTTCACTACATGAATGAAAATAATTACCATGGAAATCAATGTAGATGACACACCTGCATTTTTAAAACATAGGATCAGAGCTTCAGCTAATGCAAAATGGGGTAGTTCTGCTGGCATCAATCTGGTTCATGTTCATTAAGAATAATATCAAGGAGGTAAGGATGACTAAATCATCTAGTTAACCTTCTGGTTGAGCTAGTTAGTCATGATTAAAGATGGGAAAGCATAATTTTGGTATGCACATAACTTGAAATTGTGTTGCAAGTTTAAATTCTAAAAATAACATGTGAACATAAGAGCTATGTACGTTTCTGAGGCAGACTTCAGGTACCCAGTGTTTTGACCTCAAACAACCATTAGTCAGGGGGTGATGTAGTAAAAAAAAGACCACCCCCTCATGACAAGCCGTACTCAAGCTTTGCAGGAAGTCAATATAATCTGAGAAAATCAAGACCTCTAAATGTTGGAGTCGCTCTTAAGGTGCCTCCTAAAATGCTCTTAAGAGCCGATGTAATTTCTAAAAGACTCTTGCAGAACTGGTCACTGACTGCTCCAAAAGTCAAGTCATGGTGTACCCAAGCAGAATGTTCTCAAGTTTTTGCTTCATGAGGTTACGCGTATAGCACTTAATACAACAGGAAACAATTCGCCGCCCCCCACCCTGAAGTCATCCTTGAAGTCTGCACAATGTTTCTGCATGATTTTTTGTTATGGGGAAACTGGTAATGAGTAATGACCCATTTACCCATTGCTCACTCCTTGTCTTGCAACATTATTTTGAGATGATCCAACACTTCCTTTCAACAGGACTTTGACATTCAACTGGGGAGATGTCCTTGGGCTGGAGAAGTAGCATTTCATAATCTCATGAAATCCCACTCAAGTTTAGTTTAGTTATAAGCACTGAAAAAAAATCAACCCCTTACTTTCTCTGAGTTGCCTTCCTCCAGAAAATTGTGAAAGCTACCCAGAACAATAAGCAAAAATGAACAGCCTAAAGAGCTTGGGCCATGTCACCTCCAAAGAATTAGCACTAGGAGGACTTTGGATTGTCTAGAATTGCTGTATCAGCAGGGAGTAGGCTGGGAAAGAGGGAGACAGGCCAATTGGACTTCTTCCACCAACAGATATCCCTTAAACCATAGATTTAAGGGATATTTAAACCCAACATTTTAACTCCAATTTTAACTGCTGCTGGATTTTAACTCCAACACTTCACTCCTTTCCAAAAAGCAAAAACTCCTTACCACCACAGGATAAAGAAGACATCAAGTCAGGCTGAGTTTCTTTCCTTTCTTCACATTCAACATATAGCCTCAATGAGCTAACCCCACTTTCATCTAGCAGGTGATGTTGTTAGCCACCCAGCACAGGTGAGATCAATCTCGTCTTCAAGGTTGGGATTCAAACCCTGCCTGAAGATGCAGGATGAGGAGTACAACTGTACAGAACAGACTTTGGTTTTACTTTTTCCTTTGAAATTCTCGTAGGAAACTGCATTTTGAAATCTATGTTAAAGAAAACATTATTTAAGTAGCAAAGCAAAAGTACTCAACAGTTAGAAATATCAGAATTAATTTTGCCAGGTAATCCTTCCTTTATCCCACAGATGCATATGCAGTCTTTAAGTACATGCTCTCGTTTTCTTTTAGCAACAGGTCACTCACTGACTCGTTCCCTGAGTAGACTGGATAAGTAAAGTGCCTGTAAATCTGGCATTTCCTAATTTTCAAATGCTTCGTTTTATAACCTCAGCAATGTTCTCTGAAGAGAGTTGATTATTTTCTGCATATAATTAGTATCTGTATGTATGATGAATTGTATCCAAAGGGGAGATTATGCTTAGGGGCAACCAAAATGGGTTCATTAGAGGCAGGTCCTGTCAGACCAACCTGGTGGCCTTCTATGACCAGGTCACAAAAGCCTTAGATGCAGGGGTAGCAGTGGATGTAGTCTTTCTGGACTTTAGGAAGGCCTTCAACACTGTCTCTCACCCCATTCTCATTAAAAAACTTAGGAGACTGTTGTGTTGACACCTACACAGTCAGATGGGTCACAAATTGGCTGAAGGGCTGCACCCAGAGAGTGGTGGTGAACGGTCTTATTCAGCCTGGAGGGATGTGGGCAGTGGGGTCCCCCAGGGCTCGGTCCTCAGCCCGCACTGTTCAACATCTTCATCAGCGACTTGGACGAGGGGGTAAGAAGCACCCTGTTCAAATTCGCAGATGACACTAAGATGTGGGGGAAGTGGGCATGCTAGAAGGGAGGAATAGGCTGCAATTGGACCTAGACAGGTTACAGGGGTGGGCGGATGAGAACAGGATAGGTTTCAACACTGACAAGTGCAAGGCGCTGCACCTGGGGAGGAAGAACCAGCAGCATGCCTACAGGCTGGGGAACTCCCTTCTTGTCAGAACAGAGGCAGAAAAGGATCTTGGAGTCATTATTGATGCCAAAATGAACATGGGCTGACAGTGTGGGGATGTGGTCAGGAAGGCCAACCGCACCTTGTCATGCATCCACACATGCATCTCAAGCAGGTCCAAGGAGGTGATCCTCCCCCTCTATGTGACACTGGTCAGGCCACAGTCAGAGTACTGCATCCAGTTCTGGGTGCCGCACTTCAGGAGGGATGAGGACAGCATTGAGGGTCCAGAGGAGGGCCAGTCGCATGATCAGGGGGCAGCAGGGCAGGCCCTACGAGGAGAGGCTATGGGACCTGAACCTGTTCAGCCTCCACAAGAGAAGGCTGAGGGGGATCTAGTGGCCTGTTACAAAATAATCAGGGGAGGACCAGCAGGCATTGGGGGAGTCCCTGTTCCCCTGAGCACTCCCGGGAGTGACTAGAAGTAACGGTGACAAGCTGGCAGAGGGTAGATTCAGACTGGACATCAGGAGGCGCTACTTCATGGTCAGGGTGGCTAGGATCTGGAACCAACTTCCAAGAGAAGTGGTGCTCGCTACTACCTTGGGGGTCTTTAAAAGGAGGCTGGATGAACACCTCGCTGGGGTCATTTGACCCCAGTGCTCTTTCCTGCTGTGGCAGGGGGGCAGACTTGATGATCTGCTCAGGTCCCTTCTGACCTGACCAACTATGAAACTATGACCCAGCCTTGGACAGGGTCATATTTTGCTGGGCACTGTGTGGTATAATATAATATAATACAATCCCTCTCCTATTGAGTGTGGAGCAAGAGAAATCGTTCTTATAGACACCTCAATTTGTATGTCACAGCCTAAAATATCAGGCACTCTGCAACTGGAGGGTTAGGTGTCTAGGATCCCCATAAATTCAGTGAAAGAAACTGGCTGCCTCTCAAGAATAATCCCAAGTGCCCAGCGGCTCAGCAGGGGGACGCTGAGAAGGAGATGCCAGGCACAAAGGGTCTGGGCTCCTGCTTCTTCTCAAAGCTTAGGGTCAAGGTGGTGCACTTCCTACCAGCATCATATTGGGAACCTGAATGCCAAAAAGGGAAGGTGCTTAGCCAGGGTGGATCCAGAGGGGTGCAGTTGTACCCCGCTTTAATTCTTGCTCCACCCAAGGTTTAAATCCACTGCCCGGCAGCATGAGCAGCATTTCTCATCAGGTCCCACTGACAGAGTCAATTGGCTTCATGGCACATTACAGTCTACCTGATTCCTTCTAAACTCTTCATTCCACAGGTGCTAACGACCCTCTGTCCTTTTTTAATGGTCAGGTCTTCCACTAATAAAGCTATCTCTTCTTTTGTTATTTTGCTGCCTACTAGCACTTCCTGGTAAGGATGTTCCTATTTCACAACCTTGCAGACTGTTTTTAACTTTAGCTAGAACTGTGAACTCAGGTGCACATTAACTCAGATTTGAAAATAACTTTCAGTGAAGCATTGGATGCACTGTCAAGGCACTCAAGAAGCCTAGATTTGTTTGGGGAATCTGAAAAAGAGGTGTACATTTAAATCTAATGACTTCAGGACGAGCACAACATCTTTTGATTATTTTTTTACTTAGTCTGTTTTGTTTTTTATACACAATAGATGAAACAGCAAATAAATGCACACTCCAATAAAGCTGTGTTTGTTTTTACTTTGATCTTAAGCGGAATAGCCTTGCACTCCTAGCACTTTAGTAAAGTTTCTAGTTTCTTTTTCACTGTGTGAAAAATGGTGTGATGCACCACACCATTTGTGATCTCTGGGGTGATGCACCACACCATTTGTGATCACTGGGGTGATGCACCACACCATTTGTGATCACTGGGGTGATGCACCACACCATTTGTGATCTCTGGGGTGATGCACCACACACCATTTGTGATCTCTGGGGTGATGCACCACACACCATTTGTGATCACTGGAGTGATGCACCACACCATTTGTGATCTCCTTTTCAAAATCCTGGATCCATCCATATGTTTACCTGAGCAGGTCACCCAGCTTGCACCACAGCAGTATTGGTCAGTGCAAAGCAGTGTGCCCCGGTTGGCTCTAACTAGTGAACATAGGGAGGGTGGTGGTGGTGCTTATCTTTTCAACCATAACTTAAGATGACTGGACTTGGCCAGGAAGTGGCAAACCTGGGTTTTTGACCCTTCTCAGCTCCCTGGGGCTTAAATCTGCATTAACTACTTCTAGGAGTGTGTCTAGGGCAGGCTGGATGGGAACCACCCTCTATCCTTCCCATAGATTTTGGCCCACGGGGCAGCTACGAGTAGAAGATATGTGAGGCCAGGAAGAGGAAAAGCAAGCAGGATCCTGACTTTACATCAGTGAGGAGGATTTCAATCCCTGTTATGCTCGTCATATCTCAGCTTTGCTGGGTTATTTCTGTGTTCTCACCACAACTAATGTAAAATTCATGAACAGTCCTGGGACCACAATTCAGGCTTGGGGGCAAGAACCCAAGTCTCCCAGTCCCTAGTCAGGTGCTTTAACAGTTTACAGCATTTCCCACATTACAGGCTGTGTCCCCAGATGGGTCAAAGATGGTTTGTGATCTCCCTGGAAATTCAGGGATAGCTTTCAAGGTTGTACCAGAAGTGGAGTACCTGCCCAAAAGTGGAGTCACTTGCCTGAAAAGACGGGGAACCCCCACAAACACACTGGCTGCGTTCAAGTTGCTAAGGCTGCTGCACTTTACACTGCCGTTGTCACCCAGGCGTCAGGCCTGTTCTGCAGGTGCCTAATGGACTGGAGAGTTACGTGGAGTTAAGCACCCGGTGGCTCTCATTTTGGGGCAGGAGGTAGACATCTAGATACATGATCTAGATCACTGCTGAGCACACACGTGCACACTTAAGTTGATGTATCTAGGGAAGTTTTCTGGCCAAAATGGAGGCTCCTACTGAGCTTAGGCATCTCATAGCTACAGAATCAAATTTAATTTAGATCACTGTTTTGTGACTTAGGTGCCTAAATACTGCCTATGTCCCGTTTATATATCTGTAAGAAATTTTTTTATCTAGCCCTGGCAGTCAAAGGGACTGGTCTTTAGCTGACCCTTTTCAGTGGGCTTTGGGCTAGACCTGATCCGTGTAGATATTGGTAGAGGATGGAGAGAGACCGGGGAGGAAAGAGGGTTGGTAGGAGCTGGTAGTAAGAAAATAAATACCTTGAAAAAATGAAAACACAGGTAGAGCTGATGGTCCAGTACAAGCCAACACCTCCAAGGAGCCACAAGATGAGACACTATCGCATCTAAAACCTTATACAAGATTGTGCTGTCACGCTAGAGGATGGCAATCTGGAATTACTGGGTTCCATGCAAAACTCTGCCCTGGCCTCCATCTGGGCCCAATTCTTTGAGGGGCTGGGCAGCTGTTGGGAAATAGTTTGCATCCTCAGCCAATTCTGTCATTCAGCATTGTGGAGGGGACTTGATACTGCAGGATCAGGCCCCGAGTGACCTGGAGCAAGTCATGATTCCATTCTTTCAGCTCATCCTATTGTAAAGCCGATGCACAAATATGTAACTGCAGCCCTCAGGGGCATTGTGAGTATCCATCTAATAATATATTCAGAACAATTTCAGCTTCTTGCTTGAAACGCACATAAATAAGGTTATTTCCCCCCAAAAAAACCTCAAAGCCAGCTCCATATTATGTTATGAAGCAATTCCTAGCAAAGATTTCATTTCAGAGTGAGATACCAGAGATGGTAATAGTTATACCAGCTGAAAGAGACTGCAGATAAACATAGAATTACATGTTCCCCCCAAGCCAGAAAAATACTGAAATTTTATCTTGCAAGCTGCACAGGCAACACCAATTCTCACCACTGTCTCTCTTTAGTGGCTGGACCATGTAAAGAGGTTCATGAGTCCTCTATTGCCTTCGAGTGAATGTGCTCAGGATCCATAGCTGCAGCAGTAGAGCTTCATAGTGCCATAGCAAAGGGAGGGCGGGGGTGAGCAGGGTGACCGCCCTGGGTGCTGAAGCGAAGGGGCGCCAACAGACACTGTCCAGCTAGGGCAGGGTGCAAGATGGAGCTGTGAGTGGTGCATCTGGGGAGTGCAGGGATGGGGGACAGGGCATGCACTCCTGGGCAAGCACGTGCTCCCTCGGATCTGTGCGCAGGGCAAGGGTGGGCTGCTGCTGTGGGCTTTGCCCTGGGTGCCAAACTTTCTTACCATGTTATTGTTGGTACTTATATATCAGTCAGGAAGTTCTTGCAGCAGATCAGGTTCCTACAGAGGCCACCTTTTGTGTTACAACCTCTTGGGGCAGCTCTCTGCTGATTGCTAAGTCAAAGACCATGAACACAGGACTGAGAAGCATTGCAGCCGCTTGCAAGGGGGAATGAACAGGATAGTAATAAATGGGAGGAAGTGACTTTCTTTCCTCATTTCAGATTTGGACCAAAAACAATGGGTGTAGCAAGGCAGGGCACAGCATTCTTCCCACTGCCATTTGCCTCTTGATGTTGAAGGCAGGTTTCCCTCGGTATCAGATGGTGTAACCTGGCAGCCGTCCCAATCCTCCACCCCACCTTAAGAAGCCTTTAAGTTTCCCCCACCCCAGAGTCCATCTTGTCCCCACTCCCCACCTACATACTTCAGGCAATCTCAGACTGGCCATCTCACAGCTCTGTGTTGGCTCCCACCTGACCTTATCACTCTTTGTTCGAAACCCTCTCTTCCCCTCCATGGGTTACCCTTCCATACAGCCTCAGTTCTGCCCCCTGTGCCCCTACCCACCATTTCAGCACCCGCCAGCCTGCCTGACCTCCTGCTTAAGCCCATTGTCTCCCCTTATTTGTCACGCTCTCTTCTGCCTGGCTCCCCACTTCAAGAACACGACTCGGGAAGAGCCTTGCCCATATATTGCGTGGATATACCCACATCACAGAGAAGCTTCAAGAGGAGGTTGGACGATCACCTGTCTGGGGTCTTGTGAACCCAGCATTCATTCCTGCCTGTGGCAGGGGTCAGGCTAGATGATCTGTTCAGGTCCCTCCTGACCCTAGCTACTATGCAACTATGAAACTATGAAGGTAAATAATAAGAAAGTTGCTTTTCCTCCAAAACAATTCTCTCCTCTGTGACATGCCCATGCATATACTTTGATCCAGAGGAGTGCTAGCCCAGACAGCACCAGACCAAGAGACTAACTAGGAAAGAATAGAGCAGCCCATTCAGCCTGCAGATTAAATCAAATCGTCCGAATCAAAAAGGCAGCAGGGGATCTTCAGCGTAACATGAAACCTAGGCTGGGCAGCAAACACTGATGTTCAGCTGCATTATGTGGGGAAGCAACCAACAGGTCAGCAACGAGGTGTCAGTCTCCCTTTCTGGACACAGTTCTCTTGTCTTCATCATACCTCCCTATCCAGAAAAGGTTCGATGAAAGGGTTAAATAAACTAAATACTTTATATGATTTCACAAATAAGAGCAGTGCTAAACCAATTTGCCCCCAGACCTGGGTGCTAATATTAGTTCTTTAGCTGGAACCTCTCCTGACATAGCCCAGCTCGAAGCAAATCCTCCTAGGTGATCTCTGCATTTTGCAAACAGGGGGATTATGCACTACAAACACTGACAGGTCCCTTTGCTTACAGTCATGCAAACACCAAGACGATAATCTCTTCCCAGAGATAGAGTCCATCAATCTTAGTCCTGACCCAAACCTGTTCCCCCATGTTCCATACACAGAGAAATGAAGGAGACACTTTCAACAGAAGGATGCCTTACAGCTTTCCTTTCTTTTCCTATTTTCACTCTGCCACGTCCTATCCTTCCCACTGTCCCTCTGTTAACATCAGGTAAACACATTTCCATACGCTCAATGCTGCTCTTTGCTGAGTTAACTAATTTTCAGTAACAGATTCGCCTTCATTTTGTAACGTGGATCAATACAAGTGCCCTTCTCCTCCTGGCCATGTTCTAGCGTTGTCATTCACTCAATTTATGGTTGTTTTGTTGTGTTTTGGATGGGGTTTTTTTTCCTGTCTTTGCCCCTTTCCTTTCCTTTTTTCTAGCAAGGAAGAGATCAATTTAACAACATGAAAAGACTTGGACTTTCATTGAAGGTAAAATCTGCACTTTATAACCCAGGATGCAATTTACAATCCTGTCATTAAGTGGTGTTAATCCTATTATTATGAAGATAAATAATTACCCATAGCGAAGAAAGGGATTCCCAGCAGAGTAGAGTTATATTTTCCATCAGTAATGAAAAATATCCCTGCCGCAGTGACACTGGAGATACAGATAGTAAGCACTCCCAGGAGCCCGAGGAAAGGCTTGCTGCGTAGGCAGTCCTTCATGGAGCTGGAGAGGGTAGCGGTCACAAGAATCAGCATCAGGCTCACCAAAACCTTGCCCCTGGCCAGGATGCTGGTCTTGTGGAAGTCCTTCCACAGGCTAAAGGACACCAGTGAGAAGAGCTGCAGGTCTTGGTGATCCAGCTGCATTTTGTGCATTAGTTTACAGAATTCGCTCTCCCATTTTTCACCAATGAGGTCTTGGGTGACAGAGCCGTAGGTTTGGAGGTAGTAGGTGATTTGGATGGCTCTGGCTGATTTTACTCTCTGGTCCTTGCTGTTTGGCACCTCCATGACCCCTCCAAGCTGGTGTCCAATAAAACTGCTCCTTCCATCCTTAGGGAGGGGGGAAATAGAAAGAGAGGCATTATTCAGAGCAAGGCGTGTCAAAGGTATACATCGTTTTCTCTGCTTTTAATACACATACGCACTTAAAGGCCTGATCCAAAGCTCACTGAAGTCAAAAGGAGTTTTTCCATTCACCTCATGGACTTTGGATGAGGCCATCTTCCTCTGGTAGAAACTTTCTCAGAGTGGTTGTTAGCCATATCATGCCAATTTATGGTTCTGTGCTGCAGTTAAAGGCTTGCCAGAATATTCATTACAGACCCAGATGTTCAAGGACTTAAACAGAGCATGCAAACTCCTCACCCCTGGGAGCTGGTAATTTTTCCACATTTAAACAATAATTAACAACAACAAACATCCAGTCCCCGAAGTATGAACAACGCGATCCAATTCTGGAAGATCTGTGATTTCCTAATCCTTTGAAATTGTTTTAAGAAACACAGCATTTTACAGCAGATTACCTCTCCTTTCTGATCTCAGTTACAAAGGTGTAATTCTGGAGTGACTCCTTTGATTTTGGCACAGTGACTCTGGATTTGTGTGGATGTACCTGAAATGAGAGTCTATGCATTGCTCAATGGAGCTACTGCAGCTTCATATCAGTAGGGTGACTCTACGTCCTGGCTTGGCCTGGGCAGTCCCAGATTGTGTAGGCTGGTCCCAGCTGGTTGGTCAAATGTCCTGGGCCAAAGTCCAGCGGGAAGGTGAAATGGCATGGTACGTCAGGCAGGCGGGCACCACTGCCACTGTGCGGGAGCAAGGAAGGCGGACGTCTGGTCGCCCTAAGTTTCCATATTGGAGGTCCCTACATTTCTTTCTCACACAATCAAACAGACTCTAAAACTCAGGATTAATGACTAAACTTATTGTATCCTTTAGATGCTCCCAGCTTCAGCATCAGAGCCCCTAAAAATGAGGCACCTCACCCTGGGAGAGCAATCCAAAAGCATAGGATCAGGTAACGGGGCTTCCCATATAGCCAATGTAAAAAATCAGGAGTTTCCAAAGGGCAATTCTGAGAGCTCAGGCACTGAACAGGGAGCTACCGAGAGTAAGTCAGCGGGGGCAGTTGAAATTTCATCTCTCTTAGAAGATGACTCAGGGGAGTGCCCTTTTTCCTGTGTCAAAGACTCAAGCCCTCTCTTACTTGCTCTATCTCTGTGACTCCATGACTCTCATGCTGTTGGCT
>NW_005842240.1:1607098-1614429 GCF_000455745.1 Alligator sinensis | reverse complement strand
AGCAGGAAGGTGTAGGTTGAATCTTCTCAGGCCAAAGATGAATTGAACTGAGGACTCCCTCTGTCCTTTAGCCACTACCCCACTGATTCTCAACCAGGGTCTCTTGAGAGCCTTTCAAGGGTGCTGCACACAATATTAGCACTATGCAATCATGGGTCACAGGGTAAACCCAGAGCTTTCAAACAGAAATCTATTGTTGCAGTTCTTCGCAACAGAGAAACTGCTCTATTCATTTTTATTGTAGGCAAAAACGATGAAAACTAAGAGCTGGCATTTTCCAAGGGAAGCCTTGAGTCAGTCCAGGGGTGCCTCAAGCCTAAGAAAGCTGAGGCTATGACCACTGCACTAGGCTATTACACAAAAGGTTGGCCCTGATACCTCCTCCCCTTCCCCTTTCCAGTGTTTTTGCCTGAAAGTGGCTGTATCTGATGCACTTTGTACTGGACTCAACACTCTTGGTGTATCTTAGACATGCTTGGATCACACCAAGCTAGTTGCATCCCTTCACAGACTTAGGTGGAGTGTAGGCAACACCCCACCTCCTTCCTCGATTACAGTAAAGCTTAGGTAGCCTAGCTAGTTCAACAGAAAGCTTCTTGGCATGCTTAGAAGCCTAAGTTTAGATGGCTATGTTCCTTGTCCATTCAAAGGGATCAGGGAGGCAGAGGACAAAATTGATGCCTATTTCTGTTCTCTGCAGGCCCGGTCGCCCACGGTACAGCCCCCACAGGAGTCGCAGCCATCGCAGGAGTGGAAGATGGTGCCCAAATCTAGAGCTGCTAGGCAGAGAGCGGTGGAAGCCCCCCAGGTTCAGCTGGAGAACAGGTTTGATGCCTTGGCAGCGGTGACGGATGAGGGCAGAGGAGTCCGCCCTGCAGGGGACGATGCCGCTCCACGCAAGACAGAGACTGGGAGGAGAGAGAACACCAGGAGGAAGAAACGCCAGGTCCTAGTTATCGGGGACTCCCTCCTGCGAGGGCTGGAAGGTCCGATCTGCAGGCCCGACCCCATGTCACGGCAGGTCTGCGTCATGCCTGGGGCTCGGGTCAGGGACATCACGGAGAGGATCCCGGCCTGCATCCGGCCTGCAGACCGGTACCCCATGGTTGTCGTCCATGTGGGTACGAACGACGCGGCAAGAGGCAACCTTGACCGTATTATGAGGGACTTCGAGGCTCTGGGGACCAGGCTGAAGGAGACGGGGGTGCAGGTGGTTTTTTCCTCTCTTCTTCCGGTGAGGGGGCGGGGACAGAGGCAAGCTAAGTTTATGCCTCTTCTCTGTTACCGTGTGTGCTTAGCACTGCTACAGGTATCATTAAAGCTCTCCCTGAGTAGCACCAAGGGCCTAGAATGGTATAAACTCAAGTATATGCTCTGAGAACCTAATCAGCATGTGCATGCTGGTTTTGTCATTTGGATATTTGCATTGTAGGTATTTGCACAAGTGAATATTAAATTTGGTGGCATCACTTCTATAAGTTTGGTCAGACTTTCAGGTAACTACATGTAACCACATATAAAAAGTTACTTGTATGTAGTATACTATAGTTACTTTTTCTTCCTGTACATTACCTCTTCACTTAAAGCCATGTTCCTTATTCTGGCATGCCTGTGGGTATCAGGGGGGGGGGTGGGACTTTATGTCAAGGAGCACTACACATCCTCTGCCAGCAGTATGGGGTCAGGGGAAGGGCGAGCTGAAGTGCTCTGGGTCAAGATCCAGGGGGGGCAAGGCGAGAGGGATTTGACGGTGGGGGTCTATTACAGACCCCCCAATCAGGAGGAGGAGCTGGACAGGGAATTTTCAGGCCAGCTTGCGGAGACACTAAAAGCAAGGGATGTAGTTGTCATGGGCGATTTTAATTACCCGGACATCTGCTGGGAGGAGCAGTCAGCCGGGACGGACCGCTCCAGGAGGTTCTTGGCCGAGTTGCAGGACCTCCACTTGATTCAGGAGGTGCACAGTCCCACCAGAGGAGATGCTCTGCTGGACCTGGTCCTGGCCGCAGGCGACGACCTGGTAAGAGGCCTCCAGGTTCTTGACCACCTGGGCAATAGTGATCATCGCGTGCTGGAATTCACCATCCAGCGTAGAGTGTCAAGGGCCCGCAGCAAGGTGGTGGCCCTAGACTTCAGGAGGGCCAACTTCAGTGAGATGAGGAGATTAGTGGGAGAGGAACTGGGGTCCTTGAGGGCAGAGGAACTCAGCGTCCAAGAGGAGTGGTCGTTCCTTAAGGAAACGATACTCGGGGCCCAAGGGGTGTCCATCCCGACAAGAAGCAAGGCGGGCAGGAGTGTCCAAAAGCCCCCCTGGCTCACCAAGGGTGTCCGGGAATGCCTGCTTGCCAAAAGGGTGGCGTACGCCCGGTGGAAGGGGGGTGTAATCTCCAAAGAGGAGTATACCTCCTCTGCTCGGGCCTGCAGGCGGGCTGTTAGGAAGGCCAAGGCGGAGATAGAGCTCGGATTAGCGTCCAGGATTAAGGATAACAAAAAGTCCTTTTTCAAATATATTGGGAGGATGAAGAAGGCGCCGGGTAATGTGGGGCCCCTGCAGGATATGCGGGGCAATCTGGTGGTTGCGTCAGAGGATAAAGCGGACCTCTTTAACCAATTCTTCACCTCCGTTTTCTTGTGCAGGGACCGGGACTTCCCTGCTGTGATAGAAGCCGGACGCGAGGGGATCGCCTTCAGACCTCAGGTTGGGGAGGACCGGGTTAGAGAGCTTCTGGAGGGGCTGGACGCGTTCAAGTCAGCGGGTCCGGATGCTCTCCACCCCAGGGTGCTGAGGGAGCTGGCTGGGGTTATTGCAGGGCCCCTGGCACGGCTCTACGAGCGATCGTGGTGCTTGGGCCAGGTGCCAGACGATTGGAAGGTAGCTAATGTGGTCCCCATCTTCAAAAAAGGGAAAAGGGAGGACCCGGGCAATTATAGGCCCGTCAGTCTTACCTCAATCCTGGGGAAACTCTTTGAGAAGATCATCAAGGAGCACATTTGTGATGGGCCGGCATCAGAAATGATGCTCAGGGGCAATCAGCATGGATTTATTAGGGGGAGATCATGTCAGACCAACCTGATTGCCTTTTATGATCAGGTCACAAAGGCCATGGACGCAGGTGTCGCGGTGGATGTAGTCTTTCTGGACTTCAGCAAGGCCTTTGACACCGTCTCTCACCCCATCCTAATTAATAAACTAGGCGACTGTGGCATAGATGCCTACACAGTCAGATGGATTGCAGATTGGCTGAAGGGTCGCACTCAGAGGGTGGTGGTGGATGGATCATACTCGACTTGGGGGGAGGTGGGTAGTGGAGTCCCCCAGGGCTCGGTCCTGGGGCCTGCGCTGTTCAATTTCTTCATCAGCGATCTTGATGTTGGGGTGGAAAGCAACCTGTTTAAATTCGCTGATGACACCAAAATTTGGGGGGAGGTGAGCACGCTAGCAGGGAGAGAGAGATTGCAGAAGGATCTGGATAGGTTACAGGGGTGGGCAAACAGGAACAGGATGTGTTTCAATACGGACAAGTGCAGGGTGCTGCACTTGGGTAGTAGGAACCAGCAGCACACTTATACGATGGGGAACTCCCTACTTGAGAGCACGGAGGCGGAAAGGGATCTTGGTGTCATTATTGACTCCAAGATGAACATGGGCCGACAATGCGAGGTCATGGTTGGCAGGGCTAACCGGACCTTGTCGTGCATCCACAGGTGCATCTCGAGTAGAGCCAGGGAGGTGATCCTCCCCCTCTATGCGACGCTGGTCAGGCCGCAGCTGGAGTATTGTGTCCAGTTCTGTGCGCCCCATTTCAGGAGGGATGTGGACAACATGGAGAGGGTCCAGAGGAGGGCCACCCGCATGATCCAGGGACAACAGGGCAGACCCTACAGTGAGAGACTGCGGGACCTGAACCTATTCAGCCTCCACAAGAGAAGGCTGAGGGGGGACCTGGTGACCATCTATAAACTCACTAGGGGGAACCAGAAGGGTTTGGGGGAGACGCTGTTTCCCCTAGCCCCCGCTGGCATAACAAGGAGTAATGGGCACAAGTTGATGGAGAGGAGGTACAGATTGGACATCCGAAAAAACTACTTCACAGTTAGGGCGGCTAGGAGCTGGAACCAACTTCCAAGGGAGGTGGTGCTGGCCCCTACCCTGGGGATCTTTAAGAAGAGGCTGGATACCTACCTGGCTGGACTCATTTGAGTCCCGTTTTTTGTTTAGGGTTCTTTTGTTGTTCTCCCGCCCTGGCGGGGGGTCGGGCTAGAAGATCTATTAGGTCCCTTCCGACCCTAAAACTATGAAGCTATGAATAAAACATAGGAAGTGAGTGAGTGCAGATGCCTACAGGCCCTTGTGGGTGTTGGACAGACATAATTTGAATTGCTTTTTATGCTTTAGGTACTTAATTCCAGTTAAATCCCATCTGGGAACCTACTTTCCTTACCAGGACCTGGTTCTTCAGCTGCACTAGATACCAAATAATGATTTTTATGACAAAGACACTTTCATAAACTTAAGTGAAAGTTTTCCTTTTGTGTGCATGTTGTACTTTAAACTACCATAAAAATGCAAAGCAACATATAAGTAAAACAAGTCAGTTTTATAGCAATTAGAGCCACAAGATACAATGCGGTCATCTGGCTGCTTCCATGGATGAATTAAGCAACAGCTTGGATTGAGGAAACCCCTCAATGACCCACACATGCTGTAGAAATCTTCACCAAACAGCCAGGCACATTATAAGGGATTTTTAGCTGCTAAAGCAACCGAGTCAAGCCATTGCCAAAAGCAATTGGCTTGCATATAGGAATCACTGAGTGAATTTCTATTGCCTGTGTAATGCAGGAGGTCAGACTAGATGAGCATAATGGTTCTGCCTGTCCTTAAAAAAAGAAGAAGCAAGATACCAGAGTTTATGAACCCACAAATTTTCAAGCCTGATTGCTCCCATATCCAATAGGTATAAGGGATTTAGAAATAAGGCTGAAACTTGGTCAGATACTCACCTTACTGTCCCTCTGGTATGAGGGGACATCATCCTTCAACAGAGAACTTTCTAATAGTGCATGGTCACGTAGCAGGGATGCAACCACTTTGAGTATTAATCTGACATAACCCAATGAATGGGGTCACAGGTTAACACAATTTTCATATCCCCAGTTGATATAATGGCCTCTGGCAATGTATCTTGGCACAAGATGACATGAAAGGTGATTGGCAGCCCCATGCCAGTTCCTCAAATCACTCAGCTACTTCATTAAGAGTGCCCAAGCAGTGTATTGTAGGCACAAAAAAGTATTGACCCTGTGTACCCTTATTTTTCTGATCAGCCTTTTCATACTCTATTAGCTATATGGTTTTTTGGAAGGAAGATCACACCCAACACTCAGACAGCCACAGAGGGCTGAGCTTCCCAATCAATATTTAAGGATTTAGCAATACAAGTCCTGTTAACATCAGATGGGACTGTGCTGTTAAAATACCTGGGCAACCACTTTGAAACTTTTGTGACCAATGTTATATTTGCCCAATAAATAGGCAGTGTTGACATTCAAATGTTTCCTCTCACTGCGGGATACTCCAGCAGTTCAGCCTAAGACAGCTCATGCCTATGACAATGTATTGTAATTCAGATTCCATTGATTTACCATAAAGCATGCGCTGCAAGGTTAGTGGAAACTTTCTGACGGCCATCTGCCTCTTTCAGTGAAAGGTGCACAGAATGATGGCGATATTTTAAAGGAAGCAACAGAGCAGGCACAAATAAATCATGAGATACAGTATCTTCCACAAAACAGAAGTTAAGAGCTATTTGTTATACAGACATACAGTAAGGCATCCTAGCCCATATGTCAGTAAAATATAGAGAAGGTTTTCAGATGGAATCAGAGAAATCATAGATGCTGAGCAGCTTTAAGGTTATCTTGTTCATTCCTTTCCTGCCAATGCAAACTTGTTTCCTACATATTCTGTTTTTTCACCCTTGCTGTATTTAAATGACAGTAATTACATCACTGTGTACCTTACTGAGTGCTGTTCTGATTCTGGTGCTGTCTGCATGTTGCCAGTGAGATAGGGGTCCCAGTGTGCAAACTCTATGTGAACCCAGGGTAAGAGCACAAGCCTCCCATCTCAACAGGCAAGATGGGCAGCAGATTTGAAGGAAGTAAATATAATCCCCATTTTACAGATGGGGACTGGCACAGAGAGACGACTTGCCCAAGGTTATAGAGGAAGTCTGTAGCAAAGACAGATACTATACTGGGATCCTCTGTGTCTCCACTTCAAAAGACCAGCCCTTCAAAGATCACTTAAATGCTTGTCATATGCATCTGTATTATGCTACTCTATATTTCCTACCATTTCCTTTAGATTTCAGAGTACAGGCAGTCCTCGGACTTGCGACACAATTGGTTCCTGAAAATGACGTCTTAAGTCGAAACGTTGTAACTTGGAACCAATTTTCTCATAAGAAACAATGTTATAAATGGGAGATTGGTTCCTGACCCAAGGCCCGATACCCCATTTTCACCAAAAATACCCCAGAATTTTGTACTCAATCAGTTATAAATGAGTAATATAGCTACATGAATATATTTATATTGTAAACAGCAATCATATTGATTTGGAAGGACTTCTTTGAGGTGACTTTGCTGGACTTTTTGAAGGGCTCTGAGTTGGACTTTTTGAAGGGTTCTTGGCTGGAGTCTTCTCAGGAGTCCTGACTGCAGGTTTTTCTGGAGTCTTGTCTGCTTTCTTAAAGAAAGTATCCAAGGAAGTTTGGACAGATGCTCTCCAGGGAAATGGGTGACACAGCGAACTTGTTCGCTGGCATGGCGTCGCATCGGATCAAGTGTTGTAAAGTCAAAACTGACGTCAGAAAGCTGAACCAGGGTGTCAATTTATAAACGTTGTAAGTGCAAAACGTAACTTGAAATGTTGTAAGTCGAGGACTGCCTGTACAACTCCACACTTGTATTATCCTACATGTTTCCTAGTTCACTGCTACTTCCCGCCCCTATTTCACAAGACATTCAAAAAAATGAAAAGCTAATACTTGGTAGTGTACATAGAGTGACCTTGTGGCTGCCTATAAGTTCATCACGGGGGCACAGAAGGGAATTGGTGAGTTTTTATTCACCAAGGCACCCCCAGGGGTTACAAGAAATAATGGCCACAAGCTAGCAGAGAGCAGATTTAGACTGGACATTAGGATGAACTTCTTCACAGTTCGACTGGCCAAGGTCTGGAACGGGCTCCCAAGGGAGGTGGTGCTCTCCCCTACCCTGGGGGTCTTCAAGAGGAGGTTAGATAAGCATCTAGCTGGGGTCAT
>NW_005842240.1:1597470-1607067 GCF_000455745.1 Alligator sinensis | reverse complement strand
GCACTCTTCCCTGCCTATGCAGGGGGTCGGACTCGATGATCTATTGAGGTCCCTTCCGACCCTAACATCTATGAATCTATGAACCTATGAACATTTTTCATCCAGGCATCTCAAAGAGCTTTAATATGGGCAAATAAATATATTCCACCCTACTTCAGTGATAGCAAGAGAGACAGAGAGAGTGCAGCATCCCAAGCTCACTGGCAGAGTTTTAGATCTCCATTGTTGTGCCTTTCTTTTCTAACCTCTTTCTTAGGTTCCTTAGATTGTGTCCTCCCCAGCAGGGGCTTAACTAGGACCAGGGCCCACCCGGTCAGTCCTCCAGCCAATGCAACACAAATGATTCACTGAGCGGTTAAACCAGGTCTTTGGTCACTGTCCGTCCACTGTAAGTTTCCCCCTGCCCCGCTCCAATTTCCATTCCTAGCTCCTCAGTGTCTTCAGCAACACCCTGTTTGGTGTCGTCTGTGAATTCACTTAAGACCATATTGTTTTTTCTGTTGAATTATGGGAAGCCATGAAACCCAAGCAGAAGTACAGAACCTGTTTTGCTGCGATTGTCCTCCTTTCCCTTAGCTCCTCTGAAACCTCTTGCTGGCATCAGACTCTTACGGCAACAAGGGAGACATGCTGGAATGGTGAAACGGGCGTTCTCTGGCATTCTCCCCTACCACCTCTGCAGCTTTGGTATTTCGGCAGCTAAACTTATGTCGACCCTGTCCTGGAGGTGTTTGGGAGTCAGAACGCCCTGTTCCCTCTCAGTAGTGCATCACAAATGCCTGCAGGAAGAGCTCAAAGGAAACACCACACCTGCAAATTTACAGTGTTTCACTCATCTATGGGCAGCCTCTCCCTTGGCCCTTAATATGCCTTTTATGCCTCCATTTTTGTCAAATGGCTGAATCTCTGTCTAAGCTACATGTGGCCTGAGATTACATAAGGGCCACTGTGATAGTTGACACAATGGACACTGAGCCAGGGATCTCCTCAGCTCCTGAGCTGCTACAGCTTTACCCAAAGCAATCCAGCTAGACTGGATCTTGTACGTAGCAAGGGGACCTGTCACCAGTAGTGTAACGTAGGCTAGGCAAGTGGAGCATGTACACCGAGTGTTGCCTAAGGGGAGAGGTGCCAGAAAGGTGGGGGAGCTCCACGCTCCCCTGCTCCCCTCTCTGCTCACACTTCCTGGCTGCACGCTGCAGTGGTGCGGGCAATGTGTGCCATGGAGTGCAAGGAGTTCTGGGAATCATAATTTTGCAGAGAGGCCATAGAGTTTACTGCTGCTCAGGAGATAATTAGCCTCTTTTTTGTCAACAAAATCAGTTATTTTTTTGCACTCTAGACATGGGCTTTGGTAGCCAAATAATGGGGCAAAAGTCCCCCCAGCAGAAGGGAACTTCACCGTCCTTCTAGAGAACTACAATTCCCAGAATGCCACTCACTCCAGGACACACACTGCCCGTGCCATGCTAGTGGCTGCTCTGTGTGCTGCCTCATGGGAGCACCTTTTTCAAGGTGCTGCTCCGTAATTCTAGTCATAAGAGGACAGTCAGCCCTAACTGCTGCATTGGCAGCTGGCTCTTGCACCAGTACAGGTCCTTCAAGGACAGTAGGATCATGTTTTGCTGCTACAGGGAGCCTTTAGCAGGTTTGCTTTACTTTCCTCCTTTCAGATGCCACTGACCTCCTCTGGCTTGCCTCTCAAGGAAATGCCAGAAGATTCCATTCATTTTGAAATGACATAAAATCAATGTTGGCCCCTACCTTTTTATCACCCTTGCAGTTGAAGCCAAGAGGTTGCAAGCGAAATGAATTGCATTTCAGTTTCCTGACAGAAAGTGCAAGGCCCCTTTTGCCCCTCCTCCACAGAATACTGAATCCAAACTCATTTGGGGGACCTTTGTAAGCACTTCAACTTTTTATTTTTATTTTTTTGGTGAAACTATTACCTCTTATCAACAGGAATGATGGATAATTATCAGGCTCCACCAATGAAACATCTAGATAAAGCACACAACGCTGGTTTAAGTCCATTTTGTCTTAACATAACAACTTTTTAAAAGTCCAGTGAAGGACAGCTATGGTTGTCTGTTAAATATATTATGTGATGAGCATTATAAGTAGATCAATGCAGGCATGTATCACCAGGACAAAGATATCCCTGCTCAACCAAATTAGGCTAATGTTAATTATTAGACAGATGTCCACCAAGAGAGACAATATAAAATTACGGTGAAATCATAGTTTATCCAAGTTTTACCCACCATTAGTTTACCCGTTTTTTTATTGTCAAATCTAGGGATAAAAACAGAGCTGAATCTTCATCTGTCCCTTGAAACAGATTTTGCTTTGGGCTTAAATAATTTGGCTTTTTCCTCTCCCTATAAACTAAACATCTACCTTTTGGGGGGGGTTTCTTAGCTGAGCAGCTCTCCAAAGTCTCATGGCTTCCCTCATCACTAGACAGAACGTCAGCAAAGGCCTCCAAAGAGGCGTTCTTTGCCCACATGGCAAAGTCAACCGTGATTTCATAAACAATTCATAGCGTGATCGTTTTAAGGTGTTACAAGTGATACTGGTTTATGTGCACACAACAGCTTTCCTGGCCTCCAAATCATGATGATGCATCTACATACTAGCCACATACTCCAACTGTACTGGTGTATTCTGGGAGACGTGATGGTATCCCATGTTGCTTCAGCAATAGATAGAGCACCCCGAGGATGTAAACATAGAACATATGGTAAGCTGTTCTGTATTATCGTGCCATGCAGAGGATTCGGTGGAAAGAGGGCCAAGTAAATCAGGTAACTGTGGGGTCCACTGCGCGCATCAAAAAGAAATGTGCTGAATTGGTTACAAGAAGGCAGCCGTTAAATAACATCCTAGGCCAGGGGTTGGCAATCTATGGTCAGTGGGCTGCATCCAGCCCGTTGAGCCACTGGATCCAGCCCACGGAGCTGGGGCTTTGCCCACACTGAGCCACATCACACCTGCTCTGCAGCTGGAAGACCAGGCAGCAGGGAGCTTTTCTGTGCTTCACTGCAGCTGGGCAGTGGGGAGAAGCAATGGCAAGGAGAAGCAGCAATGGCAGTGGAGACCAGGCCCTAGCACTGGTCCACTTCAGACCCCAGGCGGACTATGGTGTCCCCACACTGGAAAAGGTTGATAATTGCTGTCCTAGGCCTCTGGCATGATTAAACAGCTATGATTATTAGCCAAATAGTAACTAAGCTGTTTGCAGATAGGAACAATGTCTCCAACCCGTCACATCACTAATCCTAAACTCAGTTAAAAATTGTAGTGTGGGCAGGGACCCTGGAAAGAACCTTTTTGGTTATATCCAAGCACCTTTGGTTGAGCCCTATTTTGTAGATGTGGGTTTGAGTACTCTGGTGAACATTAGAGATGTTAGAAATGGTCACAAGCCACAACATTTATATCTAGATGCAAGTTTTCCCCAAATTTAGGGATTTAAGCCCAGGATCTTAGCTTCATTCTTTATGGAGACAACTCCTAACTTGGATATCCAGACCCAAGCTACCTCAGAGTTAATGTGTTCAGACCTGGAGATATGGATAATCAAACTTTTTTTAGTGGAAAAAAACTAAATAAATATTTTGTGGAAAAAAATGCATATACGATGCTCCCATTTTCAACCAGCTCTCCTTGTCTAAGAGACAAAGCTGGAATTATAAAGCTGGATAATAGATCTAGCCATTGAAATGGATGGTAATTGGGCTCTTCTCCTGTCAGCTTTGAGCCAATCCAGAACTGTATTTTGTCCAGACAAGGATAATTTGTTTTAAAAAGTAAAATGAAAGTAGAAAATAGGATTATAGGGAACTACAGAACAGTCAGCCTCACCTCAGTCCCTGGAAAAATCATGGAGCAGGTCCTCAAATAATCTATTTCTAAGCGCTTGAAGGAGAAGGAAGTGATTAGCAGCAGTCAGCACGGACTCACCAAGGGCAACTCATGCCTGACCAATCTGATTGCCTTCTGTGATGAGACGACTAGCTCTGTGGATACAGGGAAACTAGTGAACATAAAATACCTTGACTTTAGCAAGGCTTTTGATAACACCTCCCACAGCATTCTTGCAAGCAAGCTGAGGAAATACAGGTTGAAATGCATGGACTGTAAGGTGTATAGAAAGCTGGCTGGATTGTGAGGCTCAATAGGTAGTAATTAATGATTCAAAGTCTAGCTAGCAGCTGGTATCAAGTGCCCCAGGGGTCGGTCCTGGGGTCAGTTTTGTTCAATATCTTTATTAATGATCTGAAAGATGGGATGGATTGTACCCTCACCAATTTGTGGATGACACCAAGCTGGGGGGCATAGTAGATACACTGGAGGGCAGGGCTAGGATTCAGAGTGACCTAGACAAATTGGAGGATTGGACAAAAAGGAATCTCATGAGTTTCAACAAGGCCAAGTATAAATTCCTGCACTTAGGACTTAACAATCCCATGTACCGCTACAGGCTGGGGGCTGACTGGCTGGGCAGCAGCTCTGCAGAAAAGAACCTGGTGGGCAATAAGCTGAACATGAGCCAGCAGTGTGCCCTTGTTGCCAAGAAGGCTAATAGCACCCTGGGCTGCACTGGTAGGAGTGTAGCCAGTAAGTCAAGAGAAGTGATTATTCCCCACTATTCAGCACTGGTGAGGCGACATCTGGAGTACTGTGTTGAGTTTAGGGTCCCCCACTACAGAAAGGATGTGGACAAATTGGAGAGAATCTAGTGGAAAGCGATGAAAATGGTTCAGGGGCTGGGGTACATGACTTCTAAGGAGAGACTGAGGGAATTGGGTTTATTTAGTTTGCAGAAGAGAAGACTGAGGGGGGATATGATAACAACCTTCAGCTATCTGAAGGGTGCTTCTAAAGAGGATGGAGCTGGACTGCTCTCAATGGTGGCAGATGACAGAACAAGGAGCAATGGTCTTAAGTTGCAGCAAGGGAGGTTTAGGTTGGATATTAGGACAAACTTCCTCACTAGGAGAGTGGTGAAGCAGTGGAATAGGTTATGTAGAAAAGTGGTGGAGGTTTTTAAGGCTTGTCTTGACAACGCCCTGGCTGGGATGATCTAGTTGGGGATGGTCCAGCTTTGAGCAGGGGGTTGGAGTAGATGGCATCCTGAGGTCTCTTCCAAGCCTAATTTTTTTGATTCTATGAAAATTAGGGAACAGCTTCAGCTGCCAGCACTCACTCTGGAAGCTGCAAGAAAAGACCCATCAGATGGAAAAGAAACATCGTTCTTAGGAAACTGCTGCATAATGGAACAGTTGCTGCAGGTCACTGCTGTACAGACACAGTGGGCATGTCTACATGAGACGCTTATTGTGCATTAGCCTAATAACACTGCACAATAGTAGCATGTCACAGCAAAAATCATGCTAATAGCCTACTGTGCAGTGTCATTCGGCTAATGCGCAGTAAGCATCACGAAATAACTGCGTGCCAGTGCTGCTGCTCAGTAATTTTAGATACTGCACATTTATTAAGGAAATACTAAATTAAATGCACAGTACCTACGGTGCATTAATGAACATGTAGATGCACCCAGTGACTAGGCAAATTTAACTATTTTGCAAGGTAGGCTCGCAGTTAACATGCTCCAAAGCTCCAACATTACCTTGGGGAAAGGATAGAAAGCTTGCCGATATGCTACAGTTACTCTCAGAACCCATTGACAAAAGAATAAAGGAGTCCCCTAACTTGATGTGGAAATAATAATCGAACTCCTCCTTCCAGGGATCACTCCATGTTTTAAAAACTCAAACTAGAAATAAGAAACAGCAAGGGATAAACTGACTTATCTATATTGAGGCTCACACAGCACCTTTAAGCAAATATCCTTCCCCACCTCTGCCCCATTTTATTGCTCTTTGCTTTGTCTGAAATTGGATGAAACTGTGTAGGAGCATGGATCGTGGCCGAGATTGTCCAAGTGGACAAGTGTTTCTGGAAACCTCCAGTGGTGTAACTAGGGGTGGGTGAGCAGGGCACCAGCTCTGGGTGCCAACATAGAAAGGTGTCAGAATTGCACCCTCCACCCCTGCCAGTTTTGCCATGGCTTTCAAGGAACCTAATTTTTTGAATTAGCTGATACTCTCAGAAAAATCAGGCTCTTGTCAGGAAATCTTAAAAGAGAGCACACAAAAACTACAAGTTGCTTTTGACCATCTTGGCTTGTGTTTCTTTACCTGTATTGTGAGTTACTTAAGGGGTATAGGTTGTAGCCGTGCTGGTCTCAGGACATAGGCAGACGAGGTTCTTTGGGTAAATCTGATATCTTTTATTAGACCAACTCTAAGTAGTTGGAAAAATTCTTCTTAGCAAGCTTTCAGGTATAAATACCCATCATTTTCAGACCTTATCAGTATAGCCATGATCATCAGATACAGTACAGCCATGATTAGGTATGAGTGAGAGCACATCACAAGCGGAGAAGCAACAGGAAAACAAACAAGCCTCCTGCCCAGGGGGAGTACCTTACATTTATCAATGAAGATAAATGTAAGGTACTCCACCTAGGAAGGAGGAACCCCCAGCACACCTATAGGTTGGGGCATGTCCTTCTTAGCAGCTCAGAGGCAGAGAGGGATCTTGGAGTCATAACTGACTCCAAGATGAACGTGAGCCGGCAGTGTAACGAGGCCATCAACAAGGCCAATCGCACCTTGTCGTGCATGCAGGTGCATGACTAATAGAACAAAGGAGGTGATGCTGCCCCTCTATGCGGCACTGGTCAGGCCGCAGTTGGAGTACTGTGTCCAGTTTTGGGCACCACACTTCAAGAGGGACGCGGGGAATCTTGAGAGGGTCCAGAGGAGGGCCACTCGCATGATTAGTGGCCTTCGTGACAGACCCTACGGGGAGAGGTTGAGAGGTTGAGAGAGCTGAATCTCTTCAGCCTTCACAAGTGATGGCTGAGGGGAGATCTTGTGGCTGCCTATAAATTTATTAGCGGGCGGTCACCGGGGAATAGGGGAAGCGCTGTTTACTAAGGCGCCCCAGGGAGTGACTAGGAATAACGGGTGTAAACTAGTTGAGAGTGGATTTAGGTTAGCTATGAGGAAGAAATTTTTCACAGTAAGGGTGGCCAGGATCTGGAACGGGCTTCCAAGAGAGGTGGTGCTATCACCTAGCCTGGAGGTCTTCAAGAGGAGGCTAGATAGTCACCTGGCTGGGGTCATCTGACCTCGGTCCTCTTTCCTGCCAGGGGCAGGGGGTCAGAAACGATGATCCATTGTGGTCCCTTCCAACTCTACAATCTATGACTCTATGAATCTACGAAACAAATATCCATAATTTTTACAAGTTTTACAGGCATAAAGGATAACATTATTCTGTCTAATAATTCTTAATATTAAAAAAATGCTGATGCTTCATGCCCAAAGTCCAATTTCTAGCTGTTCAGAAATAAGTTAGGAAAAAATCTTTACGTGGAGCAACCCATGTCTGTCTGCTTCAGGGGTTACTTCAATTGGAAAATCTCTACCTTTGTCCTGCTTTGTACCTTTGTTCTGTGCTTGTTCAAAGTCTAGCACAGAAGGATCCCAAGTTGTGCCTGCAGCACACAGGCATTATGGTGGCGGTGGCAATAATAACAATGATGATAACAGCAAGAGGAAGAAGCAGAACGGGGATAACATTCTGAACTCACTACTACCTTGATCTACCACTCCCGCCCATAGGAAAGGTAGCAAAAGGCCTAGGAGACCCCTTGGCCAAGACCGAAACCGGACTCAAACTGGTTATGGGAATCAAGGACAATAAAAAGTCCCTCTTCAAATACATGGGAAGTAGGAAAAAAAACAAAGGCAACATCAGCCCCTTGCTAAACCAAATGGGGCAGCAGACAACCAACACCCAGGAAAAAGCTAATCTCCTCAATGATTACTTTGCCTCTGTTTTCCACCAACCCAAGGGGATCCCCCTGCCTGACAGGACACAGGACTACCAGGGTAAGGACAATCATATGCCTATAATTGGCAAGGATCTTGTGAGGGAACAGGTTGAGAGGCTGGACATCCACAAGTCAGCTGGCCCAGATAGAATGCACCCAAGAGTGCTAAAAGAGTTGGCTGACATCATAGCACGACCAATAGCGAGGATATCTAAGAACTCATGGCACTTGGAAGAGGTTCCTGAAGATTGGAAGAGAGCCAATGTGGTGCCTATATTCAAGAAGGGAAGGAAGGAAGATCTAGGAATCTACAGGCCAATCAGTTTGACCTCAATCCCTGGAAAGATCTTGGAAAAAAATCATCAAAGAAACCATCAACAACAGGCTAATGGAAGGTGACATTCTGAGAGATAGCCAACATGACTTTGTTGCAGGTAGGTCATACCTATCATACCTATAGGATTGGCAGTGTACACTCACTAGCACCACGACCAAAAGAGACTTGGGGGTCATGATTGATCACAAGATGAATGTAAGCCACCAATGCGATGCAGTAGCCAGCAAAGCAAATAAAACTCTGGTTTGCATCTACTGATGTATCTCAAGCAAGACCAAAGAAGTCATCCTCCTGCTTTACCCAGCCTTGGTGAGGCTGCAGCTGGAGTACTGCATCCAATTCTGGGCTCCACACTTTAGAAAGGACGTGGAGAAGCTTGAGAGAGTCCAGAGAAGAGCCATGTGCATGATTAGTGGTCAAGAGAGCAGGCCTTATGAGGAGAGGCTGAGAGGCATGGGACTCTTCAGCCCAGAGAAGCGAAGGCTCAGGGGGGACTTGGTGGCGACCTATAAGTACATCAGGGGTGGGCATCAGGAACTGGGAGAATATCTGTTCACCAGGGCACCCCAAGGGAAGACAAGGTCTAATGCTCACAAACTGCTGGAAGACTGTTTTAGACCAGACATAAGGAAAATCGTCTTTACTGTCCAAGTCTCCAGAGTCTGAAATTTCCCCCCAAAAAAGGTGCAAGCACCTACTCTGGATACTTTAAAGAAAGGCTTGGATGCCTATCTTGCTGGGGTGATCAGACGCCAGCTGACTTCCTGCCCCTTGGGCAGGGGGCTGGGCCCAATGATCTCGCAAGGTCCCTTCCAGCCCTAATGTCTATGAAATCTATGAAACCTATAGACCCATGTGAATAATGTGTTCCTCAAGACCCCAGGTGGTGGAATGTAAATACTACTACAACTACCATCACTACCCCTAAGTTGTTACAGCTTCCCCTGAGATTTCTGATACTGGTTACTGTTTAGATTACTAAACCATCTGGATCACAGACATGATCTAGGATTACAGACCCTGTGGTGCTAATGGTTGGCAACATATATTCACTCTAATCTAGTTTGGAGAATGAGTATGGTCAAGTAGCAGGGAGAAACTGGGCACTCTATTTCCAGATCTGCTGTACAACCCTGAATGTCATTTGGCTCTGCTTTATCCATCCATATAATGGGTACATTGTAACACGTTCCATTTCTATTGTTCATAGATTTCATAGACATCAGGGCTGGAAGGGACCTCGGAAGATCATCGAGTCCAGCCCCCCGCCCAAAGGGCAGGAAGTCAGCTGGGGTCATAGGATCCCAGCAAGATAAGCATCCAGTTTCATCTTGAAGGTGTTCAA
>NW_005842240.1:1586855-1594713 GCF_000455745.1 Alligator sinensis | reverse complement strand
TCCCCCAACGGGCTTAGTTTAAAGCCCGGTGGAGCAGGTCAGCCAGTCTGGCTGAGAAGAGCCTGTTCTTAAGTGATTTGCAAAAGTGAGTAAGTAAACACATTTCTACAGATGGAAAGACCGAGACCCAGAAACTAAATTACTTTCTCAGGGTCACAGTAACCCAGCCACAGACCTGAGATTACAAGATAAATCCCCTGGCACACCAGGCCATGTTCTATCCACTGAGTCAAGTGGATCCATCCTGCAGGCCTTATAGGAGGCATGAGGATTAAGAAATATAATGAGCCCAGGGCTTCTCCCATGCTAGGCACAATATACAGGGAAAATATAAATTGTTCTCATTTCTCCTACACGTTGGAGAGCTGTACACAGAAACTTCTCCCATGTTTTATGAGTCTGTTCTTCTGTACTTTGCAGGATCTTGTGCTCCATCAAGTGATTAAAAAGATGCTGGGGCAGGAATGATCCATTCGTAGAGTGAGGGATTCATGCTTATTTACCTTAGGAGTAACCTTTTGGGATGAGAGAGTATCATAACTAAGGGCCTGCAAACAGTTTACGGCCTGCAGTCAACTAACTCCTGCGTGGGTCCACTTGTGCCTGATTGAACTACTGGCTGCAGGCAGTTGAGCTCCAAGGTATCGGCCTGCTCCGCAAAATTTAGCTGCTCAGTGCTTCAATAGTATGTAGCTACTCCTGGATCTCTAGCCATTTTTAAGCTCTGGTTTCCTGCTTCCCCCTTCCAGCCCCTTTCTCATGCTATGCTCTACCTCTTCTTCTAGGTCTTCTCTTCCTGTGTCTTTTACCATGTCTTCTCTTCCAGTCCCTTCTTAAAATTTCTACTTTATATCCTAATTGTTCTCCTGCTTTGCTTTTCTCTGTTGCACGCTTTGGAATACATTCCTCTGCAGGCCTGCACAACATCAAGCCCAGGCACTCTGGACAAAGAAGAGCTTAGGCCTACCCTGTGTCTGCTGCTGGCAAGTCCACAGCTCCAGTTAGGGCTTCCCTGACTTGTCACCAAGGACTCTGTGACAGCTGAAGAATAGCCACGTCATAGGCATGCTCCACACTTGGCAGATTTCCTTCCCTGGGCACTCCCACGGAGGTAGCTTGGGGTTACAGAGAATATTCAAGGAGGGCTACTAGCACTGGGGTAATCTGCTCCACCTCTACCTGGTATGAGTGCCTCTCCCATCTCCATGCTGGGGGCTCCCCTCTGCTGCAGTGAGGTTGAAGAGTCGTCAGCACGTGGCTGCTGAGGTTCGGAGCAAGCTGAGCACAACATTTGTTTGCAAATGTCCTGGGCGAGCCCCTGCAAACTGTGATTCCCTCCAAGGACATGCAGCCACCCTGGCCTCTGCAAACCTGGCCACTTGCCCTTTGTCTGTGCACTCTGCCCATCTTTAATTTGTAAGATCTTCCAGGGCCAAGATTTAGGGTTTACAACTCCCTTCTTTGATGCCTGTTCTTCAAAGAGCAAAGAATTGGGCCCCTTCTCTTTGTCTCTGGCTCTGAAGTCCCAGGCTAACTGATGACACTCAAGAATTAATACCAGTAATCACAAACTGGTGCAGTTTCTCCCACCCTGCCTCAGACTCACATTCAGTTGTATTTGAAGGATAATGGGGACCGATTTGGGATGACCAGGATGACATGTTTCTTTGAGGGGAGAGTCATGTGCAGAGAGGGTGGTCACTGGGTTCACAAGAAGAGGCAAGTGTCCAGTGAAGAATTCAGGCAGATGCAAAAGGACGCTGAAGAAGTGCAGGTGAGGTGGGAGGCAGTAACTGCTGCGATAACTATTGCAATAGGCTCTGAAAAGCCTGAGACACTTGTGTGGGGATAAGGAGACTCAGTGAGGGTGATGGGGGTAGCAATGAAGTTGCCTTCACACTCTTCTGCAATCAGGAGCGCCTCCCTCTCTCTCAGTCAACTGCTTTCTGTTGCTATGCTAGGTAGGTACCACACTAGCGCAGTCCTGCTCAGGAGCACACTGCACTGCAGTCAGTGCTTTCTGTCTCTCCCTTCCCCCAGCAGCCTGTGGCTCAGCTTTTTCCACCTGCCAGAAGCTTCCCAGATCCAGTGTCCCAGGCAACACAGCAGGCATGACATGGAGTGACTGTGTGTAGACGAAGCAAGGGGCTTGTGTGCACACTTTAAAGCCGGTTAAATGCTTTTGCACCGCTTTAATGGTGTTTGTGTTTGCATGCGTCGGTGGCGTATTGAGCAGTAATTTCAGCCACTGTAGCAAATCCAGTAGCGCCTTAAATGACTTAGGGCGCAGCAAACTAAAACTCCTCTGAGGAGTTCAAAGCAGGTCTGTCCCAAAGCAGCCTGGTCCTCTGCAGGAAGCCCTGCAGGCAGCCGGGCAGCAGCCCGGGAAGGCAGGCTCCGCCTAAGAAAACCGGCCAGCCTGACCTTTTATTTTATTTTTTTCCCTGCAGCCTGCCTGCCTGCCTGAGCTGCGTGGGTGCCCAGTGCTCCCCTCCATGGCTGTGGTGCACCCCGGGACTGCCCCCCACCTCTGCAGCCCAGGGACCGCTCTGCCCACTGGCAGCTTGTCCTCCCCGCCCCACTGCCGGAGAGGCAGGTAAGTTCAGGTGTGTGCACAACACCGGGGTTTAAAGTGCCCTAAATTGAAGCGGTGTATTTAAAAACCCACCATTTCAATTTAGGACGTAGAATGTTGTTAAACAACTATTGTATAAGGCAAGGGCTAAACATCTATATGGAGATGGCTACATATGCACTATTCAAACTGAATCTAAAAAAAATCAAAGTTCAAAATAGTTCTTCTCCTTATCTTTTCTTTTTCTAAAGAAAGTTACAGAGAATCTATCAAGGATCTATAGAGAGTCATCTGTGAAGGAAAATGGAATTGGAATAGAAAAAAAATCAGGAATGTCAAGTTTGATCTTCTATATCATGTATGGAAGGTGATGAGTTTCTCACAGGTTTGAGTTTCTCACTGATTTTAAGGGGAGAAGGCAAGTGTTGAATGTTCAAAATAGATGCCCTCTCTCCCACGTGTTTCCTAGGTATCTAAATAAAATTACTGTTACAAAATTAACAATTCTTGATCATTTTACACTGCCCTTGTTTTCACAGGATGAAAACCTGGTTCCAGGGAAATCCACACATTTTATCATTCAGTTCCATATGGCCAGAATTTCATTCAGAAGAAGTAGTTTGGGCCACAGAAATGTTTCCATTTATCCTCCTCTCACTAGCTTGCCAGTAGCTCACAGAATTATAGCCTTAAAGAAGAATGGACTTTCATATGTGACATTTATTAATAATAATAATAATAATAACAACAACAACACTTATTATTACTATAACAGTATAAATCTTCCATTCAAGGTGTGCTTAAATGTCATAAAAAAACAGAAAGGCACAACACTACTTTTTAAAATTTACACTTTACTTTTAAGCCACGGATGAAGTGTTTGGGAAAGGGGCATAAGAAAAGTGCTGCAAATATCCATAAGGTATATTAATAGCCTCTCTCTCTTTTTATTGCAATGTACACTTGCTTTAATTTCATTTCCCTGCAGTACAACAAAGCCAAGCACATGCCCAAGTACCAGGAAGAAAAACTGACTAGAAACAACAGGGAAATGGATCTGTCTGATGTTATTACTCAGTCTGAAAGAAATGTTAAAAAGCTAAGCAAAAGAGAATAAATGATGAAAATCGAGTTATATTCGTAAAAATAATTTCAGTTCTTAGAATCTTAACTTTCAGTATTGACACCGAGAAGGACTTTTTTCTTTTTAAATTACGTTCCATGCTGGCAAATGTCCTTTTAATTTTCACTTGTCTCTATTCTTCCTAGTTTCTCCTGGGACCAGAAGTAGAAGTACTGAAATACAGTGATAATGCCTTATCAAAGGTGAGAAAATAGGAAATGCTGAGAATCAGACAGAGCAGAGAATGATAGGGCAGGATTACCAGGCTGAAACGGTTTGGAGGTTAGCCTACAGTGAGGAACTGGAAAGTGCAGATACTTAAACAAACCCAACCTTTTAGCCCTCGCTATCCACCCTATTATATCCTACACACTTTTTACAGTGAGCTATCAATTCCATGTTGTTCAGTAAAATCAGCGCTAGGCATTGGGCAAAGCAGCTATAATTAACACTTCCAGCAGAAAATTCCATTTTTTAGGGGATAAATCACATGCTGCTAATTTTCTTCTTCCTTTTGTTTTGGTCTCAGACTATCAGGAGCATTTCCCCCCCACACACTTTGTTTTTTAATGATTTTGGCTATTTTTTAAAGGCAGACACAGCCAAAAAATGTCATGTTTCAGATGTGCACCCCTCTGGATGGCCACCCCCACTTTTTCTAACATTATACAGCAAATTAAACTTTTTTAGCGTTGAAATAGGCAAGTTACTGCTTGTTAGGTAACTTAGGTAGCATGCTAGCACTGGTTCTTTTTAACATAATAACAGGAGGAGCTTCATATTGATCTATGCATCATATTGCAAGAGAAAGACTTGGCCACTGTTGAGAACAGCCTGCCATATGAACTGATTAACCTTCCAGATTGCTACAATAAGAACCAACTTTGTGCCAACCCAACCAAGACTCGGGTCACAGCCTTTCATCTACACCATAGAGAAGCCAAATGGAAATTAAACTTCACCTGGACTGGAATCCCATTGACTAAACCCCCAAACCTTTGTACTTGGGGGGTTACTTGGACCGGACACTTACCTTCAAAGCACATGTAGAGAAGACAAAAGGGAAAGTCAGCGCCGCTAACAGCATACTTTGGAAGTTGGTCACCCCAAAATGGTGAATGAACCCAGCAGTATTATGAACCACTGCTTTTGCCTTGTGTTATTCCACTGAAGAGTATGCATGTCCAGTATGGGAACAGGTCACGCTAAGAAACTAGACCCAGTTTTAAATGACAGCTGTCATGAAATAATAGGACATCTAAAGCCAACACTAAAGGATAGCCTGTACTTACTGCCTGGCATTGCACAACCTGATATCAGAATAAAGGTAGTGAGTCAAAAAGAATGATCATGGCACATGGAAGACCCAAGGCATCCACTCCATGGTCACACAGAAGTAACTAAATGGCTTAAAGCGTGAAAGAGTTTTGTGACCAGTGTTGAGCCCTTGGACATGTCGGCTGACAGGGTGTGAGTGACAGGGCACCACACAAGGAAAGAGTATGTGCAATCAGATGCTCTGAAATGGACCTGGAGCCCCAGGAGGACCTTCCCAGGGGGCTGATCTACACTGGCCAACATGGTGATACCTAACTTCCCTGTGCACACAAACCGGAAGATCAAAAAAACACCATCAAATGGGACTACTCTAATAACATGAATATATGCGAGTGCAGTGAAGTGCAGACTATGGAGCACCTTCTCATTTACTGACTCCATGGTGAGACCTGTATGAAGGAGGACCTCACTGCAGCAATGGAAAGCACCACCACTTGTACATGATTCTGGAAAAAAAAACCCTCTAGTTTATGACAAGGACATGAAAAGAACTATAGAACTATATATATTTAGATATTAGGAAGAACTTTCTCACTAGGAGAGTAGTAAAGCACTGGAGTGGGCTTCCCAGAGAGGTGGTGGAAGCTCCATACTTAGAGGTTTTTAAGACCCAGTTAGACAAAGCCTTCGGTGTGATGATATAGTTTGGGACAGACCTGCTTTGAGCTGGAGGTTGGTCTAGATGACCTCCTTAATTCCCTGCCAACCCTAATTTTCTATTTTTCTATGATTCTGTAAGAACAAGAAGTTTTTGATCCTAGGTTTTGGGGCTTCCAACATGCCAGCTCATTCCCCCACTCCCCCAACACATGGCTTTCTTGAGTTCAGAGAAGTCCCCTTGAAGAAGAGTCTTCTGTTTGGAGCTGATTACAGTCTTGAGGATTTTCCTTGCACATAACTTGTTTTTAGAGCACATTTTACTAATGTTTACTAGTAGCATTGCCCCTAAGGTCTGAATGAAGTTTTGTGTATCGTGCTCTATTACACCATTAGCATTTTAAACCAAAGTCAAAAACTCACACTATTATTTCCACCTCTGGCTTTCTTAGGTTGTCCTAGCTTTCTGCTGGTTGAAATCCTAGTGCCAATGAGAGTCTTGCTCTTTGAATGGAGTGGAGCAGAGGTTTCATTGTCTGTCTTTCTTTTAGAGTAAGCTCACTTGAGGACAGACTGGCTTAATCTTTGTGACTCAACCCACATGCAGTGATGAACAAATGATGACTAGTGATGCTCGTTGTACCAGGGATGTACAACGTACTCATTGTACTAGGCGGACAAGTTTGGGTGGGGTCTAAGGTTTCTATCAGTCGTGTCTTCTATAGAATCACTGCACACAACATGAAATTATCTCTGAGCAGAAACCTCTCTTTGGCTTAAGTACCACCTAGGCAGGCAAAGGAGTCTCTAGGGCTAGAACATCACCCTGGCAGAAGGCCAGGCTTTAAGACCCAGTGTGCCAAAGTCTTCCTGGGCTACATTGGACAAGTTCTGGTGCCTCAGCCTCCCATCTGTAAAATGCCCCAGCATCCTTCATGAGGTCCTTATGAGGAGAAATGCATTAAAAAGTGAGATACAGGAGTGATAGAGGTAATTTAGGCACCTAAAATAGACATATAAACCCTACTGGAGACAAGCTGTGCACAGGAGTGGTTTCACACTCAAGGTCAAGGACACCTGTTTATACCCTAAGTGAATCCCTCTGAACAGTCACTGGATACGCTGTCATTCACTTCTCCTAAAATACAATCACTAGTGTCATTGCACTGGAGAGGTGGTTGTATGTCAGGGCTAGAAGTGGGATTCCTATATGTATCAGGTGAGAATCTTTTACCCTTTCATATGAATGCATAGTTGTTATTAGCTTCGTGGAATAATAGAAAACTAGGGCTGGAAGGGAGGGCAGAAGGTCATTTAGTCCTGCTTTCTGCTCAAGGCAGGATCATGCCTAACTAAACTTCCCCTGCCAAGTGTCTGTCTAACCTAGTCTTGAAAATTTGCAAGGATGGAGATTCCACAACATCTCTGGGTAATGACCCAGTGTGACAGTTCTTCCTAATTTCCAACCTGAATTTCCTCTGCTGTAGTTTGAGACCATTGTTCCTTGTCCTATCCCACTCAAGAAGATATGAATTAGATCTGCCTGTTCACTTAAAAGTAGCCATGTCAGATATCAGAACCTTATATCCTTATACTAAACATGCATATTAATACGGAGTTTGCAATTCTCTTCTAAACTCATGTTTAGGAATTGTGTATTGGCATCTCAGATGAAGTATAGCATATGAGCTACTAGCTTGAATGCCCATACTAAAAAGTATATTTTGCATTTATCAGGCATTTTTTTCATTAGAAGATATCTAAGCACTTTTCATAAAGAGACCTTTTTAAATCACTTTTGCATAACAAAAAAAAATAATTTGCAAAGTTATATAAAGTGCAACATGTTAGTAATTCATTTTTGGTCATTCAAGCTGATTTCTGACATTCTGGGTACATCTACACATCTTCCTATGGCAACATAGTGATGCAGTATGTCAACGTACAGCGCACTACAGCTATGTAGAGATAATGTGGGTCTACACGTAATTGCCAGGTACGTGCTCATAGGCGGCAGAAGAGGGGCTAATGGGTCTTAGCCCCCTCAAGTGCGGGGTAGCAGTAGGGCTGCAGAGCAACGGGCTTCTGGCAGCTGCAGCAGGGGTAGGGCAGCATGAGGGATGGAGTGGGGCTGGGGCAGCCTGGGGCTGAGAGAGAGGCAGGTGCTACACAGCCAGCGGTGTGACTGAGCCAGGAGTGACTCAGTTGGGGGACATGATTCCTGC
>NW_005842240.1:1568092-1586845 GCF_000455745.1 Alligator sinensis | reverse complement strand
GGGTTGGGGGGTGCGTGCCCCTGGATCCTCATGGGGCATGGCAGGCTGCCACTGTGGGCTGGGGCCAGGGCTGCACCAGGCTCTTCCTGGCAGGGGGGGCTGTGTGGGTGGTGGTGGAGTTGGGAGGGGGTTATGGTGGGAGGGGCACGTGCCCCCCCATGCCCTCTGAGGGCACGTGCAGTGTTGGAAGCTGCCCCCCGCCCCCTCCTTGTGACCCCCGAATGAGCTGTGGCTCCATCCCGCACTCTGTGCCACCCCACCCTGGCTAGGCAGTGCCTGCTCCTGCCCCTGCCCCACTCCCTCCCCGCCACGACCCTTTCCCCTACCCCACAGACTCGCCTGCTGGGGTGAGGTATGGGCACACATGCATGCGTGCATGCTCTCGGCCCCCCTCAATTTTTTTTTCTTCCTCCCCCTATGGTTGTGCTCCCTCAGTATAGCGCGCTACTATGGCGACGTAGCGACAAAATCTAAGTGTGTGCTGCCCACGCGGTACAGTAACCACCCATACTGTGACACATTTTAGTACTTCCAAAAAAACACAGCGCTGTAACACTGTTGCCATACAACAACATGTAGACATGCCCATTTATTACAAAGCAACGGGGAGTATTGACCTATCTGAAAGATGTAACATTTTGCAGACACACTGACCTTTATGAAAACTAGAAAAATGTTGCATTTTGGAGAAATAAATAATCAGGAAAGATAATTAGAGAAGCATCCAACAAATAAACATCTAGGGTAATATCACACAGCAAGTGCCAAAAGTCTGCTTTTGATCTTATGCATCATGTTTAACAATCATACAGAATCCCCATTCCAATGCTGAATAGGTTTTGCAATAATTTGATTTTTAATTCCTGTTTCTATTGGGATTACCTAAGTTCTTATCCATCTGAATATATACACTGCATCTTGCATAATGGTCTCATGATAATTTCAGCACAGTTCCTCCCAGGCCCTGTTAGAGAGTCATTGTGATACAATGCTGCAGTGGTGAAATGAGGTCAAAGCAGCACCGTCGGGCTTCTGTACAGAATGACATTTGGAGGTATCCATCAGTGTCAACACAGATTCCATGGATGGATAATTCTGAGACATTTTACTAGATGAGCCAATGTGCATTGTTGTTTTAAAGTTCACTAAATTCACCATAGGCAACTCCTACCATATTTTTCAGTGTATAAGATGAAGCTGTATATGAAACAACCCAAAGCCATCTGCCAAAAAAGATAAAAATGTGTGTGTGTGCGGGGTGAGGGCGGGCGTAGGGGTGAGTTTTTAACATAAACTTGATTGATTTTGGTCATTCTTTGTCATCATAATGATTTCAGTTATTTTCCATTTCTCAGTTCCGTTGTATAAGATGCAGCTTAATTTTGGTCTTTCTCTTTTGGAGGAAAAATGCATCATATACAGCAAAAAATAAGTGTTTTTTTTTGTTTTATTCCCCCTCCCCACCCCCCGAATTAATTAAAAAGGAAGTTAGTGATTAATCTCCTGGAGAATAAAATCCTCTCTGGCCCTAATTTAAAAACTCCTGACATTAACTTTCATTGACTTTCATAAGCTTTGTATCATGCCCTTTATCCACAGAATATGTGGAGCAAGGAACAATTTGCGTAAGAACCCCCCTGACACCGTACCTTTACCCAGTCCTAGACCAGCCACCTATACATGCAAGAACGTCTTTTTCTAACATGTCTTTTTCAATAAGAAAACCGTGGTATCTGATCATGTTCAGTGCCATAGTCCATGCAGTATTTTGCCTGCCTTGGATGACTACGTCAGTGCAAATGCATACCAGAATGCATACAAACCACTCCAATGAATGTTATTATTCTAAATTCAAGTTCCTAAACTCCCTAGGTCCCTTTGTTATAAATTCTCTGTCCCAGCAAGTGTTCACAACTCCTAGTTTAATGGCATCTGTGAATCCCATTAGTGTCCTACTCACTTCTACTCCCATGTATTTAATGATGTTAAGCAAGCCCAGGCTTATCACCTATCCCTAAGATGCTCCACTAGGTACCCCCCCAAAAAACATGCATTGTCCTTTAGCATATTTCCTCCTTTACAGTGTCCTTTAGCCAGTCTCCAGTCCACATGACCTATTTCCAGTCCAAGCCAACTTGAATTACTATTTCCATTGGAATTTCCTGACAATCCCACACTGACTAACGGAAGGACTAGTTCAGGGGAGTCCATCCACCTTTTTGGCAGAAGTGCCACAAATGAAGCACCATATTTTCCCGAATCCCATTCCCCTGCCTGATCTGTTGCTCCCTTCCCTCTGCTCTCTGCCTTATCTGCTGCTCTGCTTTCTACTCCCTGTCCTATTTTCCACCATGCCGCCTGCCCCCTCCCTCATATGCTGTGTGCCCACACAGAGACTGCCCGGGCCTCTTGTGGCACACAGTTGACAGGTTGCCCACCCTTGGACTCGACTGACATGCAAACAGGTGTGCCAACTTCCTCTTGCTAGTAGGAAGAGGGCTACTGAAGACTCCCTGGAGCATCCATTTACAGTCACTTTAGAGATTTTGGTCCCAAGCTGGTTTGATACAGACCTCCAAGGATGACCCGAGAATGGCTTCACCAAAGTATTTCCAGATCTGGAGATTGGGAGTGTGTCAATGGGGTGTGTGTTGGGGCTGTGCCCGTGCTGCTGCCACAGTGAAGACAGGCCCAGGGAGGAACAGCTATTGACAAGAGCAGGAAAATATGGACTGGATAGGTTTCTTTTGGCTTTGCCACAATCTTCCTCCTCCCAAGTTGAGAGAAAGAATTCAGGTCTTCCACTTAAAATGAACCAACAAGGAAATCTTCTCATCTGATTTATTCCAAGAGATGTTACTTTCCCCGATAAATTTGCTCCCGTAGTGTGGTAAGCAACAGATCCGTGATGCATCCTAAGCCAGGAATCATAGTGAGAATAATGAATAGCCTTGTAGTGGAAACATGTATTAGCATAAAGCAGGGGCATTAAACTCAGCGGGCCCTGCAGCTGGATGGGGATCAGGACTGCTGTGCAGCACCCACAGCGTCGCCTCCAGCCCCATATGCCACATGTAGCATGAGCCAGCGCTGGGGTTTGCTGTGCAGCACAGGGCATGTGCTGCCCAGATCATACGACTCCACAGACCAGATCTAGCTTGTGGCCTGCATGTTCGATACCCCTGGCATAAAGGATGGATGCATCTGGTTCCAGGCAGAGTGGTCGATCCCTACTTAAACCCATTCACTACATCTTCTGACCCCAAGAGTGAGACAGAAGTTAAAAAAATTGTAATGCTGATGAATCATCAGTTCCATGAGTTATGGGGGAGCCCTGCTGGTTGCCAGTTTTCTCCATGGCAGAGAAATGAACCAATTATCCTCATGGACAGGGTAGTTAAAGAGATGATTTGCAAACTTCAGCAGAAACAGAATCATCAGCTGAACATTTTGGTTTGTTCTCTGCCTTTGCTGCCTCCTACTTAACTGCAACACAGCAAAAGAAAAAGTGTTCCCTATTACGTTCTTATTTTCCATGAACTTAACGAGGAATGCAGCTTCATCTTTGCGAGAGCCAGAACCAGAGGGATTAATAAGCAATAATATGTGCTTCTTGGAGGCATTTGCTATTTTGCCTAAACAGGTAATATTAGTTAATATAAGCTTGTAGGTTTGTAAACTGCAAATGTAACTTGTCTGTCATAAGTTTAACCCAAATGATAAATTAACTGTTTGTGGAACTGACTGGGCCCCATAGGCAAAGCTGTAGCTGTGAGATTAGCTGGCCTAACGGTTTTTTGCTCAGGGTTCAGCCTTAGCAATAAAAACTGGATCTAACTGCTTGGCACACCCAACACATTCCAGGAAAGCATATCCCAAGAAAGCATCTTCAAATGAAGCCTAAAAGGGGTTGGGATTTAGGTGGAGCGATGTCGATTTCAAACCTAAATGTGCTGCATCATAATTTGCTTATTGGATAAACCCGAGTCTGGGTAGTAACCTTTTATGATAATTTTAACACATTTCAATCCCATTGAACAGCTATAGGGCAACATTGTGAGTGGCCTTGAGGCCAACAGATTAGCATAAGACTAGGTATAAAAAGCACGTGCATCAGGTAACCAGCAGGAAGGAGGGAACAGAACGGTCATTTCTATTCCACACCCGGACCCCAGACTCCCGGTGTGAGTGAGGATCGGATCCTGATCCAGGGACCTTCCCCGGTAATCCCTCTGACAGCATGATCATCAGGGACGCCTGCCTTTGCTGGACCCCCAGACTCCCGGTGTGAGTGAGGATCGGATCCTGATCCAGGGACCTTCCCCGGTAATCCCTCTGACAGCATGATCATCAGGGACGCCTGACTTTGCTGGAATGACTTGGCGCACACCTGGCATTGAGGGACTATCTATAAATTGGCAACCCATGTCTGTCTATTTGTTGTTTTGAACAGCCCAGTGTGGCTAATACCCTCGCAGTGCCCAGTTGGCCTGTGACAGATTGATCTATCTATCTATCTGTTATTATTATCTGTTGTTATTATTTACTATTAGCTCTTTTATACTGCATTATCTGCTTATAGCATTTATCTTTCTGTTAACTGTTGTGTGTGTGTGTAAGCTATAATAAATTTGCCTTTATTCCACTCCCAACTTTGCCTCCTCGATCCAAAACTGAATCAAACAGCCCAGTTCGCCTGTGATAAAATTGATACACTCAAAGTGCCCAGCTGGCCTGTGACACATCTTAAGTTACTTTTTTCTGGGAATATTCAGAGCCGGTGACAACTTACTCATCTCAACAGTCCTTTCTAAGTGAATCTGTTGTGCAAAGAGTATTGTGTCTATACCATATAATGTTTGGCATTTACGCAAAATGCTTTGCCTTCATGGATCTCCTCCCTCAAAGAAGAAAATATACAAGAAGGGAAAAAAGAGATAAAAGTTATAAGGATCCAAAAGTTATTCTCCTCCGAGAAACACATTGCTTTCTTTTCTCTAATTAAGTTCCTTTTGAAAGTGAAACATCATAAAGTAGTTAAAGAAAGTCTGTGTGATGGGGGGGAAGAGGGGAGCTCCTAAGATAAAGTGTGAATTTTAATTTTTGTGCCATTATCTCAAGCTGAATATTTGTGCTAATCCTGGACTCTGGGGAAAGAATTGGCAGGGAGACATCTGAAAATAATCAGAAATGTTCTTGTCTCTTTGCTGGTATCCCAGCTTCTAATGGGATTTGCAGTGATAAATCTGCTATGCACCAACTGGTTGACTAGTGGCTCTTACGTGACAGATGGAGAAAAAGTCATGTACAGGAAAATGAATGCTAGTTAACAAATAATACCACTGGCAGAACATTAATTCCTCCGAAGATCAGCATGCAAATAGTCCTAAAAGCTCTCTCTCTTTTAGTGTGGACAGAAAAGCACATCTGAGGCAATCACTCTTGGGGATATTTTGTACTCATGATACTTGCATTTGTGAACATCCTTCTAAATAAAATCTCCCTCAGCAGAATGTTTTTGAACAAAGGGAGCTGCAAATATAAGCAAAGCCAATTGGGGTTTGATTGCTAAAAAATATTAATGCTACTTCCATCTTGCATCTGTTTGGCTCCAGATTTGATAGCTACTTACTAAATAAACTGCAATCTGTCCTAAAGAAAAAAAAAACATTCTGGAAAATGAATGCTTACCATTAACTAATTGCCAGTTACACTGCATTGCTACTTGGCTACTGGAAGCTGTTTAAGGAATAGGATCCGGGCCTTTAGAGTGAAGTCATTGGCATCTTCATACATGGGGCTTCACATGAATAATGAGAATTAAATGATGTGCAGCATCTTTCATTTCACAGGATTATGAAGTGCTTCACAGATGCAAATTGATATACAAACTCTGTTCATGGATTATTTAGCCATGGGCTTCTCAGCATGTTTAGACTCCAGGACCCTCTCCATCATTTTTCTGAATTTAATACCAGTGTCTGTGGACGTGGGCAGAGGAAGACCGTTCTTTTCCCTGCACAAAGAAGACATGCCCCCTGCCTTTTCCTTAATGCTTGAAGCCCAGAGGGCACCCCTGGCCCACCGGGAAGTGCTTGTTGTGATGGTAGCGTGGCCGGTCTGGGCTCTCAGAGAGGCCGGCAGCTGCAGCCTCATCGTAGCCTCTCCCATCAGACTGGGCTGCAGTGGGGAGCCCCCTCCTGCTGCAGATACTTCCCAGTCCATGCCCAAATGCCGTCTCCAAAAACAGAGGTTTAGCTGGGCAATTCCAGCAGGCAGGGCAGCACCTTTAAAAGAATCTCACAGCACTCATTTAAGAATCACTGATTTGGTCCATCACTGAAACGCAGCTACTTATATGGGCATTATATTGCCGTGCTACACAAAGGTACCATTGTCTACAGGACAGGCCATTGCACATTCATCAGATATGGGCTCTATCCCCAGCTCTGCCAACGACCCACTGTGTGGCTGAACAAGACACTGCACTTTCTGCGTTCCTGTTTCCTTATCTGTCTGGCTTAGATGCGCTGTGACTCAGGGAAAGGACTATTTGTTCCTGTGCGTTTGCACACAGCCCACTGAAACGGGCTAATTGGTTGCCACAATAATTAGCGCTGGATAGAACTTCTGTTTCCCAAAGGACTTTGTGCGTTGGAGAGCTGGTCGTATTTCAAATCCGAATGAAGTGCCCAATTTTTGAAATTCTCCCTAAAGGAAAATTCTGTTAATGTATTTTCAGAACAGGCAACATATTTCATTGCGACCAAGTGCAAACATCAAAGAGCCATTTCAACATAGTCTTTATTTTCTCAGCTGGGTGTTTAGCAAAACAAAATGCAGGCAAAATGAACCGAGTTTCACAAAGGGTTTCGATTTCGGCAGAATGACCCTTTTTAAAACTAGAAAATGGTTCTGTTGCAGTTTGTCTCACCATCTCCTAACGGTAGCATACATACCTACTCATTTAGCACAAGATGTGAAGGACCAGCTTTGGTCTGCTTGTCCATTGCCCTGCACTTTGCATGGTCATGTGGCTAGTCTGAAGTATAACACTGCCACATCAGTACATGCAGACTATAGACAGACATTCATTTACAGCCCCCTGAATTTCAGGCCACTTCAATTTGGGGCACTTTAGCACCATGCAAATATGAGGCCTCCCACCCTTACCACCAGAGCGCTTGAAAATGGCTGTGAAAGCATGTAGCACTGCTCCCCAGCCAGCAGGCTCGACAGTCTGCCAGCCTCCAGTCCCCAGGGGCTCCTAGGGTCAGCTGAACACACAGGAGAGCACTCACTGCCTGGCCATCCTGCTCCCTCTGCCTTATAACCGGGGGGAGCAGACTCCTGTGAAATGACAGAAGACGGCTGGAGAGTGCAGACATTTCAGGAAGTGTTTTCAAAGATATTCCTATTTCTTTGATGGTCATTTTTGCAGCTCTTCAATCATTTTTGAAGCACTTCATAGACCACGCAAATCTACCCCCTCGCTGTTTGGAGCACTTGAGAAGCATCTGGAGTTCTTCAAACAGCATGTCTGTCCCCGGCCTCACTTTAAATGACTGCAAAACTTGTGAGAAACCTGCAACCTTGGCCCTGAACCTCAAGCTCAAATCCTCAAATGACTTTTGCAATCACAGACACCCACACTGCAGCCTAATGATCTAGTTTTAGGCTTTGCACAATGGATAGATGGAAGGAAAAGTTGCTCTGGGGGAGGTTGGCCCTTTTGCACGCATCGTATACCCATGTGGCTTCTGGGTCTGTATTCATTTACTTGTGCAGCATTATGGAGAAATTGTGCTGATGGGTTTTTTTTCTTTGTTTGCTTGGTTGCTTTTTTTTTTCTGTCTTCATCCCAGTCTGTTATGAGAAAAGACACTTTTCCATTTTTAATTCAGGCAGCTGGCATGATACAGGCAATGCAGCCTGGGTCTGAATGGAAATCTGATTGATCTGTCTCAGTCATTGCAAAACTAGCTCCCCGACAGGATGTGATGCTGGCAGTCCTATTTTGGGTAAGATGTAAAGTCATTGTTGTGATTGCCTTAGAGATCCCAGAACACTGCTTACAAGTCTCCTGGGTCCTGTTCATCAATGGTCTCAGCTCATATTAACGAGGGGTTCGTTCATGCTTAATGCATATTGGTCTGACTTGGTGTGTTGCAAAGTCACCCCAGCCCAGAAGATCTCCAGCAGAGGTGCTGCCTCCTGCTCACTGCTCCCCTTCTCCAGAGGGTATGGCATTCCCGACCCTGTCTGATTTCTCTCTCTCTGATCCCCATTAGAAGGAGCCTGAAAGGACGGGACTAGCGTTTGGCTGCTGTGTGAAGGCATAAAACCATCAGGAGACTCCTTGTACCCCCGTATTCATTGAGCTCCTTTCTCATTTCTATTACAAGCAGCACTTTCTTGTCCTAACCTGTTGGGGAAGTTTTTGCTGTCTTTTGTTCAAAACCAAAGCTGCTTTTCTAGCCGTGACCTTCCAGCATGCCAACGACGCGCAGCTTGGCTTTTGCTTTGGGCACAATCAACGTATCAAGTGTTTTGGGGATTCCTGTAGATGAAAGGCTCTCTGTACAAACACAAGATCGTGGTCTTAAATTATCTTTTTCCTCCTCTCAGAACAACAGACATTGTGCTCTTTGGCTGTGACTTTCAGAAAGAAGTAACTGTACAACTATACTGTGCACCTTTCTCTCAATAGTTGAGGAGGCTAATGCATATTTTGTTCCTAGACTGGCCTTTTAAAAATACCTGACATGCATTTGTCCACATCTTTTTGTTTTTTACTGATGAAGAAAGATACACACACACACACACACACACACACACACACCTCCAAATACAAAGACTTGTCAAAAATAAGAATAGCTTTAAATGTGTGTGTTCTTTCTTCCTGGCATCTTTTTTTGCAGGTGCCCCCTACTCTTTTGTTACCTCCACATACATCCAAGCATTGGACACCCAGGAACATACAGACTGCACATATTGTACATAATGTACAGAAATGGGCATACAACCCATTCCTCACATCTAACAAAGAAGGTTGCTGCCTACAAAAACGCACACCTTGCTGAACCAGTTAGTCTCCAAGTTGCTGCCATACCCCGCTTTCCATCTTACAGTCTGTTTTCATTTATGCTGGGGAGGATTACTTATTTTTCTTATCATTAGGTGCCAAGATCCCCTGTTCTTTGCCTAGGAAGATCAAACATGTGACCTTTACTAACACTTTGCAACTGTACCCTATAACATTGGAAAGCAGTATTTGGAGTTTTTTTTATTCCCAGTACCAGAGCTACAGATCTTTACCTCTGTATTGTATTTGCCAGAGCAAAAAAGGGGCTGCTAGGGCTCCCACAGAGCCAGACACCGCAACAGAGAACTTTGAAAAGGATATGAAATGTTGATGTATGCTATGTAGCTCCTCTATTCTTATACAATAACACATTTCCATTCCTTTTTTAAGTAGCTAGAAGGAGTTGTTCTGTGTTTTTCCTTCCATAAGAGCTGATCAGAATACATGCATAGTTTGCTGAAAAATAGAAGTAATGTGTCCCTTCCTGTATGCATGAATGACTATAATGAGATGATGTAACGTTAGTCCAGAAGTAACTTGGTCAAGGTCAGGGTTAAGAGTGCCCAGTGTGAAGTAGATGCTTGCAGAATCCTGAGCAGAATCAGGCCAGACTTAGTGCTTGTGCCCCAGCTTGGCTGGACGATCAAAAGGAGTCTCCTGTCCATGTAGGAGTGCAGGGATATAGTAATGTGTGGCAGAGGTTTCTATCTCTGCTCACTGGTTCAGATCTAGCCCCAGACGGACAGGGACCAGAAGGCACTACTCACCCCACAGATGTTCATTAATGTTGTTTCACATGGCTTGTTGGGTTCTCTTGTGCTTGCATCTCCTTTCCTTTCTCAATGCCTCAAACAACTTTCCAGGTGCCTCTTTATCATTACTATATCGTCCAGTAATGTCTAAAGTCCCTATCAGTATAAACAAGGGAAGAGAGCATCCTTCCCAGGGAGTGTTTACAGTCTAAACTAGACATGCAGTAGGAGGGATGGGAAATGAAGGTGCAAAGAGGTGACCAAGGTCATATAATAGGTCAGTGTCAAAGGTACGGCTATCACCCAAACGTCCTATGTCTCAAGGCAGTATTCAATCCAATGGTCTATAAACCCCCAAACTATCTGAAATACTATTGTGTATAGTGTTTCTGCCTAGTGTAAGCCCTTGTGCCAAGGATTTTGTCTCCCTACATTTTGCAAAGCACACATGCTATTTAAGAAACAAAGTACGGTTCTGGAGTTAATAATGTTGCACCATGGTCACCTATTGGTATCCTGGCAGGGCTGGACACAGGCATGGGTGAACCGGGTGGCCGCCCAGGGCCCAGATAGAAAGCGGGGTTGAAATAGTAATTTGTAAATTATTATTATCATTACCTCTGGTGAAGGGGGCCTGGTACTAAAAGTTCACCCGGGGCCACCAGGAGTCTAAGTATAGTGCTGTATCCTGGTTGACAGGCTCATAGAGAGAACTAAGGTGTAAGTGTCCATGGGGCACATCTACATGAGGCATTTGCTGCTCAGTTGCCTAATTAACTGTGCAGTAAACATATCAACATCTACACATGTACCCCTATTAGAGTGCATGAAACTAATAAACATAAAATACTTGTAAATACTTGTATTTACAAGTATTTACAAGTCCTACCCTGCTACAGAGCTTTTTGGTGTGCAGCAGCACACATGTAGATGCCGACCCACCTGGGTGCTTCAATGTGGGGGCTGCCTACCAGCTAGTCCTGCACTGAAGCACCCTTGTGCCCCGCCAGACCCTCTGCAGTGCCTTGAGCCCAGCTGGAGTAGCTCTGGTCTAGCAAGCTGCCCCCTCCCACCTCCCATCCTGCTCTATCCTGGTTCAATGTGCTGTGGTCCAGGCACACATGCAAATCCATGTTCAGCAGCGATAAGCTCCAGAGTTTATTGCTGTGCATTAGTAAGCACATGTAGACGCACTCCATGTAAACTAATATGCTTCAAAAAAGGTGGTGGATCCTTCTAGGGAAGGCCTGAGATATTACAGCAGGGCTTGCATTGCTACAGCTTGGGCTAGGAATAAGCAGAGAATTTGTGTCTCTTCTGCCATCAATCTAGCAACTAATTTTAACTGTAAATGGAAAGAATTTAAAGAAATGACCCATACATCCATAGAATGGGAAGAAAAAAAAACCCAACACATCATCTGGGTGCGATGTCAATGGAATTTACCCCATAGATGTGTTTGGAGTAATCTGTTTGTAAGGAAGCAGTTCTGCCTGAGCAAAGGCAGGGCTAGGAGAGAGTGCTCTGAAAACCACAGTCTACTCCATGTGTTTCTGTCCTGCAAAACAGTGCAGCTGGGTTTGCATAGCCCCTATCACACAAGCCCTGGACAGCCATGTGGTGTGGTATGAAGACAAAGAAATCCTTTCATAATCCAGTACACAGAGATAGGAATGGCAGAAGCACCTGCTAAATCTTTAACAGGGTCTGCTGGTATCAGAATGATCATCCTCCTTCCCACTGAACCTGGCCAAACCACTGAAATTATGGGCCAGGATCATGGGTACCTTTCAAGTGCTTATCTCTAGCTCTTTCAGGATCTTGCCTGTAAAAAGGGAAGTCATCCCTTGGGACCAGTGTAAGGGCTTTACTCCATCTCTCTTCCTGGCCCCAGAAACACAATGGCACTGTTAATCCAGCCTCCCTTAGTTGTTTCAAGTGTGCCTGCGTCAGAGCTCTGCATCTAGCCTTCTCTCCAGGCAAGGTGTTTTATTGAATAGCTGGACTCACTGACTCAAGACTGAGGTTGCATCTAATGCGTGATCTCCTGAGATCTTGAACCCACGGGACAAAGTTGCCTTTGTATCACAAAGCAAGCTCCTTTCTAAACAGTCACTGACATACTCAGCCTACTGCGTAAATCCAGGTGTATGAATGCCTGACCATGGAGCCTCACTACGTTGGATTTAAATTAACTGCAGTGACATCTGCCAGCCAGGGCAGAGCTGTCTTGCTGCAGATGCCACTAGCACCAAAGTCACCTGCCACTGCGAGATGTCACAGACCGCAGCAGGTGCCTTTGCATAGCAGGATGGCAGCAAATTCTCAGCCCCGATTCAAATGCCAGAGGGGTTCACGCCAGTGCTGAGACAGCATGTAAAAGCAGCTTGAAACGAGGTGAAGTTTTTAAAACTTTCTCTGTCTGTGAGCTAAGAGTGACCCGAACCAAAGTTTCTTGCTGCTACCTTGCAGGGGTTTAGGTTGTAGCCGTGTTGGTCTAAGGATATAGGCAGACAAAGTTCCTTGGGTGAATTTGATATCTTTTATTAGACCAACCCAAATGGTTGGAGAATAGTTATTAAGCAAGCTTTCGGGTTCAAAACCCCTTCGTCAGGCTCAGGAAGCTGCAGCAGTTGGTGTGTGCTCTTCCTGGATGGAATGAAAAGTGAAGAAGCCAGGGGCTGGGCTGGGCTGGGCTGGGCTGGGCTGGGGAGTCAGGTGCCAGGCAGATTATAATGTATCAAAAATCCAATGTCTATGTTTAGTCCCCGATCTCTAGTATCCAGCACTCTCTCTCCAATCTCGCAGTCCTGATCCTCAAGGGAAATTTACACAACACATCCCAGAGACGAGCCTATGAGCTCCATTTCATCAACCTGCTGGATACTAGAGATCAGGGACTAAACATAGACATTGGATTTTTGATACATTATAATCTGCCTGGCACCTGACTCCCCAGCCCAGCCCAGCCCCTGGCTTCTTCACTTTTCATTCCATCCAGGAAGAGCACACACCGACTGCTGCAGCTTCCTGAGCCTGACGAAGGGGTTTTGAACCCGAAAGCTTGCTTAATAACTATTCTCCAACCATTTGGGTTGGTCTAATAAAAGATATCAAATTCACCCAAGGAACCTTGTCTGCCTTGCTGCTACCTTAAAACAATTCTTCCTTCTGCTCTTATGCCACTGTTAAGTGCCTATGCTTCCTGTACTGCTTCCAGTGTAGGAGCCAGCCAGTCTGCCATGGCACGGTGTACTTGATGGCCCTGCTGCCGGGGTGGTAAGTGTACTGCGTAGACAAGTACACTTGGCTCAGTGGTGCCTTCCAGGGCTATGAGCACACAAGGTGCCCTGCTCTCAGGGATGTGTGTGGAGGGACAGTGCCTCTGGGAAAGCCAGTCCTTGGAGGCACACCAAGGATGCTTGCACACTGCTATGATCCCTTGCCTCAAATCAAGTCTCTCAGTATCCAGGAGTCATGGTCCTGACCATCGGTTAGTGATATGACCACAGCAGATGGGCTATGGAGTCAGTAGGAAAGGGCAATTTAATAGAAATCCAGGGAACACAATGGAAACTGAGTTTTTTTGAAAATAGTCATTGCCATGGGAGCCGCTGGGTGCCGAGTCCTTGAAAACCTGACACTGGGGCTGCCAGAAGACAGTTCAGGAATATTAAATGAATATAAATAACTTTTCCCCCTAAAAGCAATGGAGGATATAGGTAGGTTGAAAGCAATCACCCATTCAATCTACTTCACTTAATCAAGATTGCAGCAATTGGAATTATTGCTTTACTGAAAACTGATTTAGCTTAAAGTCCACAAATGACTAATGTCCAGCTGAGAATGGTATTACAAAAAAAATCTATTTACGGACCCATTGGACCAGTAGTTAAATGATATTTAATCTGGCATAAGACATGTAAGAAATTCCAAGTAACAGTCTTTTGCTAGAAGAGCTGGCAAAGAATTTTTATAGAATAAATATGACACAAAGAAGAATGAATATTACACAAAGTGTAAAAGAAAAACCAGAAAAAGGAAACACAAGAAATAATATTTGGTGCTTGTATTTTGGTCTGGTGCAGTGTTGTATTGTACTCCACCATCCCTTTTCCCAAATGTGTATTTGTTTAGTGGCTCTTCCTTGTAATTGGGACAGCAAGTTAACCAGGACGGCGGCTGCTTATGGACAAGTGAGGTTCAGAAACCAATCCCATAACTCACACTGGGTAGCACATCATACTCTACAAGCAAACCCCTTGAAATCAATAGGTCTGCCCAAAGACCAAGGCACTAGCCATTGAAAGTCAGTCTGCACAACCTAGCCCTCGGTCACAGTGACTTTCCTAGGTCACATTTGGGCAGAAGATTGAGTAATCCCTTCCAAAGTCTAATGCAAGGAAGGGAACAACTTCAACATGGTTACAGCACTACTCTGGGACTCAGCAGACCCACAATCAATTGGCCAGCTATGCCACAGCCTTTCAATTTAACCTTGGGCAAGCCGATCGTAAGCCTATACTGCAGACTGCAGCGTAGTGTAGCGATACGTGAGCTCGCCGTAAACTCAGGCACTGGAAACAGTCTAGCCAAGCAGCAAGCAGCTCAATGTGGGCTAATTTCTCCCCTGCAAAGGAGGAGGGGAAATTAGCCCACGCTGACTTCTGCTGCCATAACTAGAATTTAAATCCAGCTCAAGTGTCTCTACACTACACTGTAGTTTTTGTAGTGTAGACAGCTTCTCTGTGCTTCGCTTCTCCATCTGTAAGGCAGAGGTCAAAGAATGTCCCTCCTTTCATGAATGCAGTAAGGATAAATGCATTACAGGTTATGCAGGGGTATAGGCTGTAACGAGAATGGCAGTCAGTGAAAGTGCCTTTGGCTGCCTCAGTTTGCATTTTCACTGACTGGCATTCCCGCATACTGGCCTCTGGTTTCTATTCTGCTCCATGCAGGGGGAGCACAGACCAGCTGCATAGTGCAGCCACTTCCTCAGCCTGGGGAAGGGTGTTTGTACCCAAAAGCAATAATTTTTCCAACTATTTCAGTTGGTTTAATAAAAGCTACCAGATTTCCCCAAAGAACCTTGTCTTACAGTTTATGCAGTGTTTAGATACTATAGTAAAGGGGTTCATAAAGTACCATGCCTCACATAAATGATTTATTAGGAAAATCCCAGCTCTTTTTTTATATCTTCCAGGCTTACCATTGCTCTTTCTCAATTTTAGCACAGCGACTTCAGCGACAAACCAGAAAAGATGGCTCAGTGAGATTACCCAAATGGTCCCCAGATTTCTCTTTCAAAACTTCCAGAGAAGACAATGGAGTTGGCGAGGCGAGGCTCATTCTCAGCCTTCAGAAAGTGTCCTTGCACTGACACAGTCAAATAAACTCAGTCAGAAAAATCCAGGGCAGATGAAAGCTAACAGAGGAAGAAAATGTATGGTGGCCTCAGCACTCTGTTCAGGAGACGCTAGAGACCATTGCAGCCTTCAGATCAAACCAAGCGCTGGTTGGATTTACTCAAAGCCATCATTCAAGTGCTGAGCCAACCCTGGGCTGACAGCCATACCTCAACAGCGCTGGAGTAAAAACTCTGCGACGTATTTCCAGTGTCCAACTAAGTGATGTCATTGTTACAAGAGTCTTAGCCTATCAAAAGTGCTTTTTAAAAAGCAAGCAGAACCAAAACCCAGTAGCTTGAGTGGGCTGCGTGTGGGCAAAAACAGCTAGGCCACCACAGCTGTCAGCTGGCCACGCTACCACTGCTGGCGATGCAGCAGCCAGTGCTGCCCTACATGCCACCACTACCCAGGCTGTGGAGCTGCCATGTTGTGCATCTGCCAAAAGCAGTCATCACTACCCACTTAAAATGTCTATTGGCATCGGCTGGGCTAAATGCCTATGTCCTGACCCTTCCTAGCCCTCATTTTCCTTGGCCACGTTGGAAGCTTATGGAGGAGCTGACCCTGAGTGCTAAAGGAGAAGAGTAGAGAGTGTAGGATTTGCCCCTCTCTCTGTCTTGAATTCAGTTTGGGTCACATCACACGATCTTGCGGCTCCGTTGTTTCACACAGAACAACAAGTCACAGACCATGGCCGGCGTGACGGTTAATCACGATTGGGTCAATACTGCAGGAGTTTGCAAGCGGGTGCACTGTACCAAGTGTTCATTTTCAAATGCATGCCAACAACTCCAGACCTACCACCAGACCTGCCCTAGCCCTTCCTTCACTCTCCAACCTCCTGAACCCACAGACTGTGTGATGGGATGGGTCCAGGCTCTGCTAGCCTCTAATCAACCCAGTTCAAATTGGAATGTTACTATGACAAGGGCTCCTTCTCCAGTACACCCTGCTGCAGGTAAGTTGGTACGGAGAGAGACGAGAGGGTGCAGGGAGTAGGAGGACTCTTGGCTGCGCCCCCACCCCATGGCTGGCCAAAGCAGAGGGGTCTACAGTGTAAGATGGTCCGTAAAAAGTAGCTTACTTCTGTGCTAGAGCAAAAGCCGGTGAAGGAAGAGTTGTGCCTCTCTGGGTTAGAGCCACTGCGTGGTGTGTTCCTGGGAGAGCACTGCTGCATGCCATCCCTCGCACAGGGCAGACTGGCACAACGAGCCAGCCCGTGGTGAGAAGCAAAATGAACACTGCTAAATGGCTCCTCACCCCACAAAGGCTGCGCACCGCTTCCTCGGCAACACAGAGACTTCTCCTCTCCCTCAGATCTCGTTAGTCGAAGTCTCCTTCTCACTTCCAGGGCAACAAACAATGAGCAAGGACAATATTTAATTAACTTGATTCTAAAACAAGTCAGTGAGGGATTCGGGCTGCCCACAATTATGGATTGATAAATCTATACGCAGCTCCGGCCGCCTCCTGTGCCCAGGATTAAAACTGGACACTAAGGAGCACACCTCCCTTCACTGGAGGGTTGCACTAGGAGCTGGAGATGCTGGGTGGGTACTCAGCATCTCTCAGGATCAGACCTTGAGGCTCTGGGATAGACTTGACTTGTGTTTACAGTTTCTCTGTTAATTTTAGCAGAATCTCTCTGCTCTCTTCCTGTGGCGTAGCATAGTGTTTTCTTCTGCTTTTTCTAATCAGGCACTTGGTGTTTGTGATGTGTGAAAGGGGCCAGGATGGATATTCTTGTGGACCTATTAAAGACAAATTGTAGGCTGTGAATGCAGAGGACTAGACTTGAGGAAGGTCCAGATCCTATGCTCCTACATTTTATTTAGTTACATCTCTAGCAGGTACCTTTTTTTTTTAAGCAGGACATGTGGGCACCCTCTGGGTGCAGGAACCAGACGATCTCCCCGTATTATTTGCAGCAGCCTCAGTTAGGGTTTAACAACACAAAGAAATGCATTTGGAGTAAGGTAAGAATTAGATTTCAAACAGAAGAGCTACCCCCGATTAACTCCTTGTGCGGGCACATGTGCTCGAGAGCAAAACAATCTGAGTCTAAATTAGTCTGCTCCAATCTGGAAGGGACTCTCAGTCTAGAGGAGGGTACTCATCTGGGGAGGTAACTGGGAACAGTTGATCAGCAACTGTTAATTGGGAATGGCTAATTCAGATTAGCTCTTTGGGTAGAAAAACCCTCTGTGTCTTGAGGAGCAGCATTTATACAAGTGCAGTCATTTTTTTCTTCCAACTTTTCACAACTCAAGCAGCCACAGATCCTCTCTTAAACAACTGCTTTTAACACATGGAAGAGCAGGCCAAATCCCAAGACTCTTACTCTCTTATTTAGTTTAGTGGGTTTTTTTTTTAACAAGACAAAAGTCTGCGTGAGGCAATTCTCCATCTCTGTTTCACACAATCAGCTCTTCAGGACATGGACTATTCTTACCTTTGTCCCTTGACAGTGGTCAATAGAGAAGAAATAATAAGTATGGACAGACCAATAATTTCAAGACCTGGCCTGTATTTACAAAATTGCTACCTTCTTGTGCACCGGAGGATGACTTTTAACAAAAGGCGGAAACAACAATCAACTCAAAGCCTCACCGATTTAGGAGAAAGGCTGCAAGGCATCTGCTTCCTTTTTATGGGATTCCGCTTGATCCAAGAGTAACTGGGCGCTGGGCAATTTTGTTAAACTTGACTAGGCGAATCCAACAAATGGTGCTTTCCTCCTGGAGGAGTTACATTTGCTGTAGCCCCTGAAACTTCTCTTGCCAGCCACCTGAAGATTTTACACCTCATTTCCCAAAAGCCAGCCAATCCTGCCCACTTGGAAAGAGCCTGTGTGAGATGGAAGCAGTAGTGTGCAGGAATGGAGGCATTACAATGAGCACTTGTTCAGAGCTGAGCGTTTATTATTTTAATTGGCAGGACCCAAGCCTCTGTAACCTTTTGCCTTGTTTCACCCTTGCTGGGAGCATCTTGGGGATGAACTCCATCCAAAGCTCCAGCCCATCCATCAAGGCCACAGCTAATGATTTTCACACTGGGAGAATAATGTTCACCCTCTCCTAATGCAGGCAGGTACAGGAGAAGAAGGAGGAAGAAATGCCAGGACACCTGAAATCGCTCCTGTGCAAACGCACACGCACAGAGAGACCCTGTGCATTTGAGGAAAGCCTGTCTTAGCCCCATTAAAGGTCAACGATTATATATCATGCCAGTGAGCACTGTTGATAGATCATGCATTTCCATCCCAGTTCTTCCTCATTGAACCCCAAGGTGTTATAAGATCACCCCCCCCCACACCACCCCCCTCCATACACACAGACACACATCCCTGCTCTGATGTATTAACCCTTCAGCCTCCCATTGCAGGCTCTCCTGCTGCTTGGCATCCTGTCCAAAAGCTCTCTCTCACTTCCAGCTTCCCTCCCCTTGTCCCCCCACTCCACACAACACAATAGGCAAATCAGTTTGAACGCTTGGACCTGAGCGCTGC
>NW_005842240.1:1567392-1568077 GCF_000455745.1 Alligator sinensis | reverse complement strand
GACACATGCACACACACGCACACACATACATATATATATAAATAATATATTTCCTCTTTGCTGTTTAGGACAAGAAATGAAGTGCTGCCTCTTTAACTGGCAGAAGCATGCAGTAAGAGCATACCTTTAATTTAGTGTTGGGATAGCTCACTTGCACCCTGGCTGTTGTCTTATTGGAGAGGGCAGCCTGCCTCAGATCCTCTAGCACTGAAATTATATCATCCAGCACGCATTTCTTATCCTGATTTCTCAACACACACAGATGGGAAAAAGTATAATTATAGCCTTTGTAGTTCACCTTCATTTCCAGCACGGCTCGGTGGATCTGCAGGATCACATCAGCCTGGTGCAAAATATTCCCTCCGGCTGGGGGGAGGAGGATCCCCCTGCCATACCTCCCCGGGGTGTGCAAGTCCGAATAGAGCTGGCTTTTGGCTTGCTCCAGGGGGAAGAGGCTGCCCGCTAAGCTCCTCTCGATCTTGGCCAGGCTGTGGCTGGGGGCCACCAGGGTCTCCAGGTCAGTCTCGGGCTGGAAGCGGCTGAGCAGGCTGAAGCCGAAGATGATGGTCAGGACTGCGGGCACGGTGAGGAAAAACACCGGGTGCCGGCTCACGAACAAGCCCAGCTTGTAGCACAGCGCCTGGAGCCCTCTGTGTATCACCTGCCGCAGCATCCTCCCCCGAGT
>NW_005842240.1:1564876-1567162 GCF_000455745.1 Alligator sinensis | reverse complement strand
GCCCTGCCCCGCTCGGGGCCGCCCCGGGGGGCTTCCCTGCCCCGGGGGGACACCCAGCAGTGGGGGTGGCCGTAGGGTGGCCGGGGCCCCTGGAGAGCGGGGGGCGCTTCGAGGCGTCATTTGGATGGCCTGTAAGCAAGTCGGACATTGGGTGCAAAATTTGGGGGCTCCCTAAAGTATGCAGGGGGGGCTTATTTGGATGACCTATAAGCAAATCAGACATTCGTTGCAAAATGTTGGGCTCTCCGGGGTCCTTAGAGGCTTCATTTGGAGGACCTGTAAGCAAGTTGGACATTTGTTGCAAAATGTTGTGGCCCCTAAAGTGTGTGGGGGGGGAGGCTAAGAGGCATCATTTTGATGACCTGAAGCAAATCAGAGATTTGTTGCAAAATGTTGGGGCTGCCTTAGAAACTTCATTTGGATGACCTGTAAGTAAGCTGGAGATGTGTTGCAAAATTTTGGGGCTCCCTCACGTGTAGGGCGCCCCTTAGAGGCTTAATCTGGATGACCTGTAAGTAAATTGGACATTTGTTGCAAAATGTTGGGGTCCCCTAAAGGGCGTGTGTGGGGGGAGGGGGGGCCCTTAGAGGCATAATGTTGATGATCTGTAAGCAAGTCAAGCATTTGTTGCAAAAAATGGAGGCTCCCTAAAGTGTGGGGGACCCTTAGAGGCTTAATCTGGATGACCTGTAAGCAAGTGGGACATATGTTGCAAAAATTTGGGGCCCCTAAAGTGTGGGGCACCCTTTAGAGGCTTAATTTGGATGACCTTTAAGTAAGTTGGACATTTGTTGCAAAATTTTGGGGCCCCTCTCAAGTGTGGGACCCTGAGCAGTCGCCTGGTTTGCCCTTCCCTAAGGCTGCCACTGCTCCCAGTCACTTTTGCCCTGCTTTCCACCCTCCCCGGGGAGCCCCCAGGGCCATGAGAGCTGTGGGAGACTCAGGGCCAGACACAGGCATGAGGCCCAGAGAGACAGGGGTTCCCCAAAATGGTAATTTTCTTCTTATTATTGTCATTATTTCTGGCGAAAGGGGGCCCCATACTAAAAGTTCTCCTGGGGCCACATATGGGACTGTGGGGACTCACAACAGGCCAGAGACTCCTGGGGACCCCCCATCCCTGCCCAGTCCCTCAGTGGCAGGGCCAGACACAAGCATGGGCAAACCGGGCAGCCCCCCAAGGCCCGGACAGAAAGGGGGCCCAAAAATGGTAATTTAAAAATTATTATTATCATTATCATTATGCGAAGGGGGCCCGATACTTAAAGTTTGGCTGGAGCTGCCAGGAGTCTAGGTACGGTGCTCCTCAGTGAGCATCCCCCTCTCCAGGCATCGGGCCCCTGGCAGGTGCAAAGCCGCAAGCCAGGCAGTGTTACACAAAGCATGTGCTGCTTGGGAGGGAGGTTTCCCAGCACCCAGCCCACTTTGCAGGGAGCTTTTCTCTGGCTCATCCCCTCAGTGGAAGTTTCTCAGCGGGGGAACTGGCCTTTGGGACCAGCAGCATCCATGTTAGCGGTGCTGAAAGTACCTGGCCCAAAAGCCAGAAGAGCAGAGAGATTTTTTTTCCTTCTAGTCTCCCTCAAACCACAGGACTACTAGTTTAGAGGGCTGAATGCAGCACCTTCACCATTGCCATCTACTGTCGCCAGTTTGTCAAGGGAAAAATTAATTCATCTTGCTAGGGTCCCAAGGACAATGTGTAAGAGGCACGGTGACACTTTCCTAACAAGTTAACCTTGCAATGCGAGGAGATAAAGGCCAAGCCGAGTACCATCAGACCACTGCTTTACAGATTCTGGTCACTCCAGGAGTCACCAGCACTGAGAAGAACTGAGCTTCTGGACTCGGCAAAATAACTTAGTAGAGGTCTTGCAGAACAGAGATGGCAATTAGTTCTCCATCTGTTGTGCACACCTGTCCATAAATAAAAGAGCTTCTTAGGATCTGCAGGAGGATGACGGGCCTATCACCTTGGTCTCACTTTACTATTTAATACTAGATTGTCGATATGAGACATTTGTGGGTTGGAAGGTACATTGAAATATGACTCCGACATGAGTGATGGAAGGGCAAAAATACTGACCCAAATTTCCCAGACCAGCTGCCTAAAGTTAGCTTCTGAAATCCATATTTGGATGCCTAAATATAAATGGCCTGATTTTCAGAAGTTCTGATCGATGAGAGCTCGCCACCTTGTAAATTCGAGCTGTTTTTATTTAGGGGTCTAAATATGGAACACGGCTCCTATATTTAGGCATGTACAATTGAAAATATTGGTCACAGTTC
>NW_005842240.1:1519801-1564845 GCF_000455745.1 Alligator sinensis | reverse complement strand
AGGAATGGCATAATGGACATGACTGGACAAAAACATCTCTGGCTAAGAAGTGCTCAATTTAAGGCTTTGTCTATTTTGGGAATTAGCTTTGATCCTGGACAGGGTTAAGCTCCACCAGTAGAGATCGCAGCTCTTTGTCTAACTTTATGATGCAGCTGTGCCAATGGTTGAATGCTCACTGGAAATAAAGACTGAATGTAAGGGCCGTAGTGCAAGGCTTTGTGCTTACACACTCACAAGGTAGGCCACTTTTGTGTCATGGTCTGTCCCTGCACTCTTACAGGTGATGAGTTGGGCTATACTCCAACACGAGCATGCACATGATGACAATATTTGTAGACAGAGCAGGATTAGCCTTACCCTGCCTAGCTTGGGTACCAATGGCAGTGAAGCTTCAATGGGCTTCAGCGTATGGTGCATAAGCCTGACTGGGATTCTTGGGTACTAACTTTATGGGTGGTATCCACATGGATCTGGCTTCATTTCTGTTTTATGGTACATTTAAATATGCATTGGAGCAGGGGCTGGTGGGTCTCCCACATGGGAATGCCCTCGCCACTGGTCTACACGGTCAGTCTCACTTACTCTGAACCCTCAGATAAATTGCTTGCAAAGCAAACTATTCAACCCCCCCAATGCCCCCTCCTTTTCCTGGCTACAATCTGTGAAGAAGGACTGCTTAAGTCCCACCCTCTCTCTTTGGCATTTTTGCTGACTGGTTTTAATCTGCTTGTTGATCTTGCCTCCTATTCCGAGGAAGCCAGCTCTCCCCATGTATTGTATAGGGCTGTGGATTCAGAAGGGCAGGGCATCTACACATTCAATGCTGCAATGCTGCTATCCCCATGTGTTGTATAGGGCTGTGGATTCAGAAGGGCAGGGCATCTACACATTCAATGCTGCAATGCTGCTATCCCCATGTGTTGTATAGGGCTGTGGATTCAGAAGGGCAGGGCATCTACACATTCAATGCTGCAATGCTGCTATTCCCATGTATTGTATAGGGCTGTGGATTCAGAAGGACAGGACACCTACACATTCAATGCTGCTATCCCCATGTGTTGTATAGGGTTGTGGATTCAGAAGGGCAGGGAATCTACACATTGAATGCTGCAATGCTGCTATATCCATGTGCTGTATAGGGCTGTGGATTCAGAAGGGCAGGGCAACTACACATTCAATGTTGCAATGCTGAGCATTTGCTTCAGGCAGGGAATTGGACTACATGACCTCTGAAGGTCCCTTGCAGCCTGACTTGCTATGATTCTATAAATCCAGCCTTTTTTTCTTAAGGAGGATGAGGTGCTGACCTCACAGACTGGGTTCCCTTACATCTATGGAGGGAGAACTAATGCCTATTCTGATAGCATTAGATCTGCCATCTACTTGGGAAACTGGGCCTAGGATGGAGTCGCAAATTAAACTGGCTAAAACATCTTTTTCTGAGCAATCCCACAAGGTTGTGTAGGTAGGTCTTCTTCATTCAGCAGTTCTGCACCTGCTTCCTAGGCTGCCTCACTGGAAAGACTGAACCTCTATGGGCATCAATGGTAGCTTGCATGCTGACAAAATCCAGCACTCTCTCTCAAGAAAATCTGGTCCAAATCCAACTCTACCTTTACGCTGGTAGAGGACCTTGTGCATCTAACTTACATGCAGCATTTGGAGCCACTTATGCGGATCTTACATACTATTCCCGCTGGAAAAGAGTGTAACTCCATTGTATAAGACAGCATAACTAATGACTGGGAGAAGGAGGCTCTTCTATTCTTTAGCCTAGTGGCTACAACACTTGTCCATGCAGTGAAAAACGTTATACACATCCCTCACCAAGAGGGGGAGGTGCACTTTCCTCTTCCTAGCCAGCTGTCCTTCCCATCAGGCCATGGGGTGGACATTGTCAAGAGTATCTCTCCCTTGAGTCTGACCCACTAGCCACCAAGAGGGGAAGATCTGTGGGACTAGGAGGAAAGCAAGCTGGAGGGACTGCAGCTCAGTGAAATGGCACAGCCCTAGAAAGGAAGGGACTCTGGATTTGGGCCCCTGCTTCTGTCCCACCATAGTATTTTTGCACTTCCTTGCCATTGGATAAAATGGATAGCCAGTAATGGGATAGCTTATGCCCCATTGGGACTGGGAACCTTCCTTTTAAAGTCAGATTAGAGCATGTGTTAATTCACAGGAGTTGTGTGGCAGTATGTATCAATATAGAAAATGGTTTTGAAAGGTCACAAAAAAATAGCTGTTTTCCTTGATCTCTCAGCTGCATCCACATGAGCAGGGGTGTGTGTTTCCAGCAGCACAAATAGTAGCGGCACAAATTTGTGCTGCTACTTTGTGCTGCAATGCATGCCTCTGCTCATGCAGTTTGCAATAAGACACATTGCACCACTGTTCCATGTGCTGGCTGGGGCACAGGATGCTTCAGTGTAGGGCTAGCCAGCAGGTTATCCCCACGCGGAGGCACCCTGCACCCCAACCAGCAACTTCCCACCTAGCTGGTGCACAGTGTGCCTTAGTGTTGGGGCTCTACAGTGCACTGCTGCCTGCTCCCCCATCTCCACTTCTGTCCCGGCACGCAGCACTTTGACATGCTTTGCATCGGTTTTTTTCTCAGGGTTTTTTTTGCTACGACGAAATCCCGATAGCAAATTTTGCCCCAGCGCAGGGCATGGTTGAATGTGTAATGTGTGTGGTTTGTGGCACCACAAAGAGGTTTGCATTGCCACAAACCACACGTGCCACATGTCTGGATCCAGCCAAGGACTCATCTTCATAGAATCATAGAAGTCGGGTCAGAAGGGACCTTGTAGATCTTCAGGTCCGACCCCCTGCCTGGGCAGGAAGAAAACTGGGCTCAAATGACCACAGCCAGGTAGGCATCAAGCCACTTCTTAAAGACCCCCAGGGTAGGAGCCAGCACCAGTTCCCTTGGAAGTTGGTTCCAGATCCTAGCCACCCTGACTATGAAGTAGTTCTTACGGATGTCTAATCTAAACCTCCTCTCCAACAATTTGTGGCCGTTATTCCTTGTTATCCCGGGGGGCGCTAGGGAAAACAAGGTCTCCCCCAAACCCTTCTGATCCCCCCTAGTGAGTTTATAGATGGTCACCAGGTCCCCCCTCAGCCTTCTCTTGTGAAGGCTGAACAGGTTCAGGTCCCATAGCCTCTCCTTGTAGGGTCTGCCCTGCTGTCCCCGGATCGTGTGGGTGGCCCTCCTCTGGACCCTCTCAATGCTGTCCACATCCCTCTTGAAGTGGGGTGCCCAGAACTGGACACAGTACTCCAGCTGTGGCCTGACCAGTGTCGTGTAGAGGGGGAGGATCACCTCCTTGGACCTACTTGAGATGCACCTGTGGATGCACGATAGGGTCCGGTTAGCCCTGCCGACCGTGACCTTGCATTGTCGGCCCATGTTCATCTTAGAGTCAATGATGACTCCAAGATCCCTTTCTGCCTCCATGCTCTCGGTCTTGCTGCAGTCTTTCCCTCCCTACTAACGTGCCTACCTCACCCCAAATTTTGGTATCATCAGCAAATTTGAACAGGTTGCTTCTCACCCCATCGTCCAAATCGCTGATAAAGAAATTGAACAGCGTGGGCCCAAGGACCGAGCCCTGGGGGACTCCGCTGCCCACTTCCCCCCAGGTCGAATATGACCCGTCCACCACCACTCTCTGAGTACGACCCTTCAGCCAATTCACAATCCATCTGACTGTGTAGGCATCGATGCCACACTCGCCTAGTTTTTTAATGAGGATGGGGTGGGAGACAGTGTCAAAGGCCTTGCTGAAGTCCAGAAAGACTACATCCACGGCGACACCTGCATCCAATGCTTTTGTGACCTGATCGTAAAAGGCAATCAGATTGGTCTGACATGACCTGCCCCTAGTGAAACCGTGCTGGTTGCCCTTGAGCATCATCCCCTGATGCCGGCCCATCACAGATGTGCTCCTTGATGATCTTCTCAAAGAGTTTCCCCAGGATTGAGGTAAGACTGATGGGCCTATAGTTGCCCGGGTCCTCCCTCCTCCCTTTTTTAAAGATGGGGACCACATTGGCTATCTTCCAATCATCTGGCACCTGGCCCGAGCACCACGAGTGCTCGTAAAGCCGTGCCAAGGGCCCTGCAATAACCCCTACTAGCTCCCTCAACACCCAGGGGTGGAGAGCATCTTAAAGGCCTTGGATATCCTACCTTGTCTTAAAATCGGTAATTCACTGGACAACATGTTTAGCAATAGATGGTTCCAGATTTTTTCTGATAACATCAAGAATAGACCACATCAGTTGAACAACAGACTCCCGCAGGGATCAGTCCTTGTGCATCTGATGTTTAATCGTTACATTCATAACCCCCCAGGCACCTCCTCAAGAAAAGTCATATACGCTGATGACAGCCCTTGTTACACAACCATCTTGTTTCTCTAGAGCAAAAGCAATATTTACAACTGATATGAATACCTGAGATACCTACTTTAAACACTGGCCTCTGCAGCCAAACCCTGGGAAAAGGGAAGTGTCTGCATTTCAACTGAACAATAAACAAGCTAATTATCAGCCTATTATTGTTTTCAGAAATCAGTTTCTACATTATTATGGTACTCCTAAATGTTTAGGAATCGTTCTAGATATTGTCCTATAAAAATCACTTAACTATGCAGCAGCCAAGTTAAAAAACAGTCATCATTTGCCGCAGAAACTCACTGGGACTTCTTGGGCAGCTGATGCCAATGCACTGAGAACAACAGCCTTAGCACCGCTGTACTCTTTGGCAGAATACTATTCCCCAGTCTGGTTAAACAGTGCTCATACTGATAAGGTTGACAACCAAGCAATGCAAATCATTAAAGGAATAATCTGATCTACTCCTCTTAAATGGGTGTCTTAGTACACGCATCCTCCCCCATTAAGGAGAAAAAATACCTTAACTAAATTATGGACTAAAATAAAAAAATAACCCACAGCTGCCTATACACAAAGATCTCTTAAACCAAGGACGGGCAATTATTTTGGGGAGAGGGCCGCTTACTGAGTTTCAGCAAGCCATCAAGGGCCACATGACAGGCAGTGCAGGGCAGATTAATAGTAATTTTCTAAATTTTCTAGGGGCCCCGCGGGCCGGATAGAATGGCCTGGCGGGTCACATCTTGCCCCCGGGCCGCATTTTGCCCACCCCTGTCTTAAACCCACCACATCCCAAAATTAAAATCCATACATACTGCTTGAAGAACAGAAATTCAACTTGAGCAAGACTCATTAGCAAAGATGCCTGGATGGAGGAGTGGCTCAAGTCCCCTCCTAATACAGAAATTATTATTACAAATCCCACCATTAGACAAACTGGCTTTGATCTCCCTAGACATCTTCCGTGTTCCCTAAACCAAATTAGGACAGGACACAGCACATATGGATTTAGGAGGCTGGTCACCAAACTGCAACTGTGGTGCTCCTTTTCAAACTTTGAATCACATCACTTCTGGATGTCATCTTCATTCATTTAATGGACATCTATTGGATCTTCACAATACTACACCTGAGGCAATCAGCTAGCTTCAAAATTTGGACATAAAATTGTGAATATGTTTCTCCTTGCTTTGTGATCACTGTATCATATGCTAAATAAATAAGGTGACAGTACACTCCTGAGTCACAGGTCTTTTCCCCAAATTGCAGTGACTAGGAGTTTTCAAAAGCCTAAGTCCAGTTGAAACCAAAGAAAGCTTTGTCTTCAGGGAAGAGAGAGTCTAGACTGAATATGCAAGCTTTACTTCTGAGAGTACTTCGTACCCACAAGTTAGATGGACCTCAGTGAGGCTTCACACTTGAATAACATGTTGCTTACAGAAGCAAGATTTCCAGGGTTGGCCCTTTCATAATGGTTAATAGTTGAATAAAATCATCAAGAGTTTTTCAGGCGAAAAAAAAAATCGATATTTTAAAATAATTCTGCATAACATTTTCATTTCATTGCACTTCTAATGTTTTCTTTGGTTTGTTCACTTTATACATTCTGAATTTCAGTTTTAAGACCCAAAAATATTTAATGAAAAACCAACCTTCTGTTGGTTTTCAAAAAACTGGATTTTTTTTCTCACTTTTCAAAAAAGACCTTAAAAGGGCTTTTGTTTTCCACCAAAAACTAGGACAATCTTTGACAATTTTAGGAAAGAACAAAAAGCTCTCATTTCTTTCAAATACTTTAGCAGAAATATATTTACTCTTTCCTTGCCACCTGACCTGATAACCTGAAAAAACCCAGAATGATTGCCAATGACTTGTGATATGTTTTACTAATATGAGCATCGCAAAATGCAGCAAGTAAAAACATTACATTTTCCTGACAGAAGTACAGACTGCAATGCTAAGAGAAAGGAGGTGGCTCACAAAGACCATTGATAGAAGCTGAGTGCGGTAAAAACCATGAAGTGATAATGGTGTATGTAGGCAGAGAGGTTAAGTTGTGGTTTTGTTTTCCTTTGCGAGAGAAAATATTAATTCAGCTGGAGAAAATGGAAATGACTGAGGAAGCCACCTCAGATGAGTGGGAAAAATCAAATAAATGTGCTCCCACATGTGACTCTTCTTATCACTTCTGCAAAAATTAAAACGCGGCTTTTCAGCTGTTGTCTCTGTGCTGCTTATAATCATAAACAGCTACCAATGAATATTCATTTCTTCAAATGCCATATGTCATTGTTTTAATTTCCCTGCATATCCTGCGTTTTCTTGCAGTCTATACAGGAAACAAGACTTTTTCCCTTTGCTTTGTGTGATAACAGCCTTTGAGGGAATGCTACAGCCTTATATATTAGAACTTGTTATGTAGACACTTTCTCTGGGTCTTATTCAAAGCCCATTGCCATCAGTGGGAATCTTTCCATTTACTTCTTTGGTTATAAAATCAGGCTGTATGACAATACCTCATTATGATTTTTTAAAATATGGAGACCCAAAGGAAAGTGGAGAGAGAGGTGTGTTCTAGCAGTGTAAGGGAAGGAATGACGGTAAGTAAATTCAGAGTTTTAAGCCCATATTCTTCATCATCTTGAATGTTTACCTTAGTTTGTTCTTGGCTTTCCCTGCAAATGTACCACCGCATATTGATCTCAGTCAGAGGATTGTCTATGGCACATACCTGGCATTCCCAGGAATACAGCAGTGAAGACACCCCGAGGGTCCCAGCAACCACTCTTGAAGCCTCTGTATAGTAAAGGGTGGGCAAAGGGGATATTGTACGTTTAAAAAATGTTAGAACATTTCAATGCTGCCCTTTAGAACTAGATTTAATCCCTGTCTCTGCCATAGATTTCCTTTGCAAGGCTACTCCAATTACATAAACCAAAGACCATTGGGGACGTGTAGGGGGTGGACACAGATGCACATGCACCCCCGAGCGTGGTGGTGCACCCCCTACAAAAAGGCACCACCGACACTGCCAGTGGCGCCTGTGGGTGGTCGCCGCTCGCCACGCCCCCTCGCCACTGACACAACCGATGTGTTTCTCATTTTCCAGGTGTTCAATTCAAGACCCTTCAGTATAATAGGCAGAAGTGTGGAGGACTCAGAGCTGCCTTTAACTCAGCAGAAGCTGTTTCAGACATAAAAGTGCTACACCATGATGAGTTTTCTGAAAATGCAGGTCATGAGTGTCTCACACTGGGCACTGGAATTAGAGGATCATGGCTTTTTAACTTAATCTTTCCCCATTTGTGAAATGTGGCTCCCTTTGACCTCAGAGGCTGCTTTTTAATATCTATGAAACACTGAGACACCCTGGTGATAAGCATTAGAGGAAAGCTGGTGAGAAAACGGAAAGTCTTTGGTTCTGGGCCCCTTTGTATACTCTTTGGAAATTACATGATGGGGGAGAAAAGTTTTTACAGCTGGATCTCAACAATAAATGGCGATCCTCTTTGACTAGACTTAGGACTGAATAGATGCTTACAGCTGTTTTGGCTGCACGTAGACTTTCCATCCCAAGGGCTAAAAGATGTTGCCCAGTTTGTCTAGGAGTTTTGGAAGACACTATCCATTATGTTTAGAATGGTCTTTATATAACGACATAAGGAGAACCTATTTATTACTGTTCTTCCAGATATTGATTCACTTTTCAAACAGAGAGAAACGAATTTAGCTCTTCCAACAAACAGTTCCATATTTAGTAAACCGTCTTGCAAATTTGCTTAGAAGGCTGAAGCGATGAGAGTTAAGCATCCTTTATTGTTAATATGATTGATACATTTTAACGCTATATCTGATTTTACTGTGTCAGTTGTGGATCTATGTACAACATCTTTATAAATTCATGATGTGATTTATTACTATATTTATATTAATAATGTTTTTAGAATGGTTGGCTCTATTTTATTATTATTTTTGTATTTCTGTTATTTTTGCCTACGTCTATTTATATTATGGTTGTATGTTTTTCATGTTGTTTCCAGGAGCATGGGTTTCAGCCAGAATCCTTAATAAACTGAACTAATAAACTGAATTGGTTCTGGGCAGGGCTTTAAGGATGTACAGTTGATAAGGCCTGGAGCTACATACTGAAGAAGAACAACTCCAAATGTTGAATTGTTGTTCATAAATTGTCCTATGGACTGGATGACAATTAAGTCTTTGGGAACTATTTTGGTTGACATTTTCCCCGAATAGTGCATCTTGGCAAGCTTTAACCATGGAAAACTCCAGCCCAAATGGTTAAGGTGTGGCAAAATTACATACAATTGAAAACAGGGTTTTATAATGAGAAATGTTGGATAACCTTAATAATGCTGCCCCGGTAGTTCCACAGTACCACCAGCTCCTTTAAGGATCCTATTGTATATCCGATATCCTCGGGTGCTTATTTAGCCTGAACCATTACAGTATCTAAGCACTTTTTAATGACTTTATCACCACAACAACACTGTGAGGTGAGGCCGCCTTGTTAGTCCCTATTTAAAGAAGGGACTGGAAGTACAGACGGACCAAGGGCAGAATTTTCTGTCACTGCTGAGATGTGCCATTGATGCAGTTTTGAAATCAGACAATAATGTTCTGCTTGGCTTCACAAATCATGCGAAGACATCTGCAATTCTTATATGGCTACATTTTCACTTTATGCAATTCAGTTTGTCTACGCCAGTGCTCAGCAGCAAATCAATACTGCCTGCAAAGCATCTAACTCTATTTCTACTTTCTTGGAATTCAGCTTTGCCAATAACATACAGAAACACTGTGCAAACCCCTGAAACTGTAGTGGGCCAAAATCCAGGCCTACATTTTTTTTGCCAGACAGGAGAGGCCTGAGGGAGGTCGATTCCAGAGGATTTAAACTCCACTTTCCCACATTACAGGACAGCAAGCTAATCACCAGGCCACAGGCCAGGCAAGAAGCAGGGCACCTCCCTATTGAGTCTATGCCACTGGACAACCAAGAGGAGAAGCATCCTGGGAACAGAAGGAGAAATGGCAAGTAGAAGCCTGGCCCTTTGATTCTTGTCTCTTTTGTATTACAGTCATTGTGAAAATGGGCTAACCAGAATTGGTGGCAGAAAGCAGGCTTCTTCCCAAGGTGCTCCACCTGCTACCAACTCCATCCCTGTGGAGCTGGAATAGATCCCCAAGTGCACAGTTAGGAAGCCTTCTTCTTGCAGTCCTCATTGTAGGACCACTTTATGCAAGAAAGGCCAATAGGACCAAGACATCATCTGAAATCCCTGATGAGGAGGAGTGAGAGCTTGTGTTTGGGGACATGAAAACAAAGCCTGGTAGAACAATCCTAAAGGTGCCTGGCTTTTCTTTAAGGAAAAGAAAGTTCAAACACGTGCGATGCTCAGCCGTCTATCATTACCCTATCCCACCTTTCAGGACATTTCCTGGCTATCGCTGTTGCCCAGTCTCTCCTGAAATCACACTTCTCTGGTGACGCCACTCATTGCACCTTTCACTACATTCACATTACCAGGAGGTCTAGATTGGGCATATTCCAACCAGGTGTTTCTTGACCTGTTTTCAGATCACTCTGTGTAGCGTAGGCCAGGATCCCCTCCCACTTGCATCAATGCAACTCCACTGGGTCAGATCTTGTTCCCCCGTTACTAAAATGTAATTCAGAACAGTGCCATGATTAACAATAGTGAATACACATCAGGTTATGCAATGCATTTGGAAATAATCATGGGGTAAAGCTTATCAAAAGCATGGAAGCAGGGACCAGGCCTGAGCCACAGGGTTAGGATACCTCTTGCGACTCTCCTTATGGCCCCATGACTCAGTGTGCCAGTTCAAGATAAGGGGACATACAATGCTCCCAGCCATATCTGCCCCATAATTTGGGCACTCTGTGAAACATAGGCAGTGTGGATTTAAATACCTGACTGCCGAGGGGCCTAGAACCCACATCTCCCATATTAATGGGAATACCTTAAACACCAGTCTCTTTCAGAAAGAGGATTGATATCTTTGTGCTGATTAGTAGGTAAAAGAAGTTGTTTGCACAGTAGTCTGTCTGCACAGGACAGGAGCCTTGCTAAGACATATATGTCTTACATGGCGGGTAGCAGAATTTCCATCAAGAAGATGAGTCTTAGAAGAGGTTAAAATTCCCCACTGGAATGGAAGGAGAGGCACACACCATCCATGCAACTGAAGATCTGTCTCCAGAGGTGTCTTGAAGTGCTTTGCATTGAAATGAATGGAAGAGGTGGGTGTTCAGGGAAAAATGGACTGAACCTTGGAGAACTCACTAGCTGCCTACTAACTCTACACATCTACACACAGAATAAAATGTCTCCCTGGCCCTTGACACACAAACCAAGACTTTGCCACCACCTATGAGCCTAATGCCCACTGGGCAACATAGAATTTAGCCTTAAATGACATGCCCAACACCACATGGAAACTCTGTCACAGAGCAGGGGAGCACATCCAGCTCTCATGAATGCTTGGCAAGACTCACAACCACCAGACCATCCTTCCCTATATTCCATCTTTCCCTGATTTCCTTCCCTATCATTTCTCTTCTTTTTTTCAGACCAAGGATTGCATCGTAATGTGTGTTTACAATCCTCTTAGGATGTTGGGTTGTGATTCTGATTGAGGGCTCTGGGCGCTACTGTAAAATTAATAATAATAATTTGCATATATATATATATATATATATATATATATACACACACCTTCAATGTGAGAGCCTCGGAGTGTTTTACAAATGATAATTGATTATGCTTCACCTCACCCCTTGGGGAGAGCTATAAATAAGGGTGGATTGCATATGACTGGAACTAGGAAAGAGGTAAAGAAAAGGAAAGCACAAAGATGAAACAATGAGAGCCCAGTTATTCTGCATAAAATAGTATCATCAGCCCATTCATGCACATTTACACTAAAACCCGATTCTAGGCTACACATCCCTGGCAAAAACTGGAATCTCAGGCCTGATTTTTAACAGGCCAAATACTCATTGCTCCTATTGAATTCATTAGGAGTTTTGACTGTTTGACCTAGTTGGAAGTCAGACCCACCATATCTGGTAAAGACTGTAATGACCCAATGCGTGTTATAAAAATAAAGTTTTGTCAGAATAATTTTATGTCTCTGATAACAGTGGAAGTGCCTTTGCCAGTTCTCCTGGGTGAATCATAGGACTCTCCTATTAACAGAGAGGAGCCATCAGAAACTAAAAGGTCAAGTGACTATGTAACCTTCGCTGAGAAGAAAGTTCAGTAAACCAGCAGAGGTCTCATCTCTGTATTTATATCACACTCGGAGTCATAAAAGGTTCTACATCTTCAAACATCATTAATTTTATTTAGAAAGAGGCATTTGCATTAAAAAAAAAATTACCCAGGGTTCAACAATTGAATTTGAATGTAAAATATACCCTCAAAGAGACCTTCAAATAACACCGACGCTCCATGGAAATCTACCAAACTAGAAGCTGAATTGCTTTCGATCTTGTCTGTAAGTTGTTCCAGTTTTCAAGCAGAGACAGGCAAAATTTTGGTTTCAGTGCTGCAAAATCTCACTCGGCCTTTTATTTTCAAAACTGAAATCACCTCAGAGCTAGTTCAGATCCCAAGTGCACTGAAAGAATTGGGATTGTTTCGTCACGATAACAGAAGAGCGAAGTGGGATTTGATAACAGTCTTCAAATAGAGAAAAACGTGTTATGAAAAGGATGGTGATCAACGATTCTGTGTTCACAGGGGATAGGACAGGAAGAAATAGGCTTAAATTGCAACACAGGAGATTTATTTTAGATATTAGAAAGAACTTTCTAACTCTGAGACTGGTTAAACACCAGAACAAATTACCGAAAGAGCCTGTAGAAACTCCATTGCAGGAAGTTTTATGTACAGGTTAGACCAGTGGTTCTCAACCTTTATAGATCCAAGGCCCCCCTCATTAAACATAAAGCCTCCCTTGGAAAATGCTAGCTCTTATCTTCCACTTGTTTTTTGACTATGGAAAAATAGTAGAAAAATTCTGCTGTTGCAAAGGACTCAGAAAGACTACAACAAGTCAGAAAGTTTTTGACAGAAGGGATTCCTATTTGAAACCCTTGAATTCATGTTGTGAATCATAGACTCACAAAAAATGAGGGCTGGAAGGGACCTCAGGAGGTCACCTAGTCCAACCCCTGCTCAAGGCAGGACCACCCCCAATTAGATCATCCCAGCCAAGACTTTGTCCAGCCCAGTCTTAAAAGCCTCCAAGAACAGAGTTTCCACCACCTCTCTAGGTAACCTGTTCCACTGTTTTACTACCCTCCTAGTGCAAAAATTCTTCCTAATATCCAACCTATGCTTCCCTTGTTGCAACTTGAGACTGTTGTTCCTTGTTCTGTCATCTGCCACCACTGAGAACAGTCTAGCACTGTAGCAAAACCCTCAGGTTTTTTTTTTAATTTATTTTAAAATGCATTCCCTCCCCTTTCCCCAACCATTTCTGACTTTTCTCTCCCTCTCTATTCCCTATAGATAAGTATAAATGAGCTCAGACTTAGGATAAGCTTTAAACATTTTTATTTTGGTAGCAAGTTTTTGGTTTTGGATATCTACCATTTGTATTATTATTAGGTTTGTATTGATTTTTACTGTTGTATATTGTATTATTATCATTTTCATATTGATTTTTATTGTTCCATATGGATATTGTATGGTGTAGGCCTGTGTTTGTAAGTGAACCAAAGTCATGTCAAGTTTCCATTTTATATGTCAAGCCTCCATCTTCTGTCCTCTGCCTGGGCACCCCATGTTGCAACTGTATGAGTTTCGTACCCCTCCCATGTATATTTGGTTCCCCGATGAATGAGTGTGATTGGAAATGATTGAAATACAATGGTAGTAAGCCTCTACTGAATGGCCTGTAATGACTGGGCCATTACCTCGCATTGATTCATCCAGGAACCACGGACCTCACCAAGGAACAGAGACAAGACCAGTATTTGAAAGACAAAGGACCCTGCAGAACCAGCAACTCTCACCATTACAGACACCTGAAACTGCACATCCCTTCATGGAGCACATATGCTCAGTACGCCAGAGGCGTACCCTTGCCTGGGCATGCCTCCTGTCACTAAGGTCACACAAGTTCTGCCCCTATAAAAAGAGGCAGTGAAGACAGACCCAGTGGGAACGCCATTTCCATCTAGACCAGCACCATGCCACACCACCTATCCACCCAGAGGCCCTGCCGGCGACCCCCCCTCTGGATGACATCTACTAGACAAGGACCCCTTTCCAGCCTGGATAGGTAGATATTACCTGCACTCCTCCTCCTACAATTTGGAATCTCTTTCTCTCTCTGTCTCTCTCTCTCCTCCTGGACTTCAGTGGACTTCAGCCCCTGTACCAAGCCTCTCTAATCCCTGCTGCCATTGTGTGTGTGGGGGGCGGGGGCAAGGGAACCAATTTGGCTTTGTGTCACCATCTCCCCTGTTCAATAAAAGCACTGTCATTTGCAACCCCGACTTGGGTCATGTTCTACTGAATCCCAGTCCCTTCCCCATCTTAAATTCCAGCCTCATTCTCTCTCTCTCTCTCTCAGCTCCAGTTCCCACCATCTCTTCTAGTTTCCCCATCTCCTCCCATTTCCATCTCCCCTGTGACAGCCAGAACCAGAGGGATTAATAAGCAATAAATATGTGCTTCTTGGAGGCATTTGGTATTTTGCCTAAACAGGTAATATTAGTTAATATAAGCTTGTAAGTTTGTAAACTGCAAATGTAACTTGTCTGTCATAAGTTTAACTCAAATGATAAATTAACTGTTTGTGGAACTGACTGGGCCCCATAGGCAAAGCTGTAGCTGTGAGATTAGCTGGCCTAATGGTTTTTTGCTCAGGGTTCAGCCTTAGCAATAAAAACTGGATCTAACTGCTTGGCACACCCAACACATTCCAGGAAAGCATATCCCAAGAAAGCATCTTCAAATGAAGCCTAAAAGGGGTTGGGATTTAGGTGGAGCGATGTCGATTTCAAACCTAAAGCTGCTGCATCATAATTTGCTTATTGGATAAACCCGAGTCTGGGTAGTAACCTTTTATGATAATTTTAACACATTTCAATCCCATAGGGTAACAGCTATAGGGCAACTTTATGAGTGGCCCTGAGGCCAACAGATTAACATAAGACTAGGTATAAAAAGCACGTGCATTAGGTAACCAGCACGAACGAGGGAACAGAATGGTCATTTCTGTTCCACGCCCGGACCCCAGAATCCTGGTGTGAGCGAGGATCGGATCCTGATCAAGGGAACTTCCCCGGTAATCCCTCTGATGGCGTCGAACGGGGACGCCTGACTTCACTGGAATCACTTGGTGTGCACATGGCACTGAGGGACAATCGATAAGTTGCCAACCCATGTCTGTCTATCTGTTGTTTTGAACAGCCCAGTGGCTAATATCCTCACAGAGCCCAGTTGGCTTGCAACAGATTGATCTATTTATCTATTTGTTGTTATTATCTGTTGTTATTATTTACTATTAGCTCTTTAATACTGCATTATCTGCTTATAGCATTTATCTTTCTGTTAACTGTTGTGTGTGAGAGTAAGCTATAATAAATTTGCCTTTATTCCACTCCCAACTTTGCCTCCTCGATCCAAAACTGAATCAAACAGCCCAGTTGGCCTGTGATAAAATTGATACACTCACAGTGCCCAGCTGGCCTGTGACACTACACTGCCCTCTTCTGCCACCTCTCAGCCTCTCCTTGCTTTCTTGCTGTCCCTGCTGCTTGCTGCTTTTCCTGTGATTTTCTGCTGTCCATCTTTCTGTTTTCAGGCTTCTCCCACACCTTCTGTAATCTTCACCCCCTCCCCCCCCGCTCCCCTCCTGCAGCTTCCCAGCTCCTATTAGCTCTCCTGCAGTTTTCTTCAGCTTCCAGCACCTACTGCTGCTCCCTGCAACTTCTGTAGCTGCTCCAGAGCCATCCTCTGGCTCCCCACACCCAGAGCCCCTCTTTAACCTACACTTTCCCTTAGTCCCATTTTCTCTGTCCCCATCTACCTTTTCAGCTCCCCCCTAGCTCTGGCTCCAGTCCCATACTCTGTGCTGGCATGCTTCCCTGTTCTGCAGGCTTTGGGCGTTGTCTTTTAATCAATGAAGATCAATTAACCTAAAGTTACCCCTGAGCCTCGGTTTTTCAGCCTAGGCCGCTGCAGTCTACTGGTTCTAATCGTGGTCCTGGTAACTTTAACTCCCTACACTTCTACTTTCTTACCTTAACATTTTCCCAGGTATCCCAAGTACACCAAGCACATACATACATACACATCACAACATCCAACTTAGGGTCACCTGTGTGTATGTGTAGGTGGGTGGTATGTGTGTGAATTAGTGAATACACATATATATACATATATAGATATTACTGTGTGCGTGTGTGTGTGGTATATGAATTAGTAATCCACGTATGTGTGTGCAGGTGTTGGTAACTGGTAACTTATTCTGTCTAAATTTGGTGTGTGTAGTGTGTATGGGCTTAAACTGGTGATAAGTGTGCATGAACCTAGACCGGTTATTTTGAACATGTGTGTAACTGAGTTGCTAGTGTGAGTGTGTGTATGTGTGTGTGTGTGTGTGTGTGTGTGTGTATATATATATATATATATATGGCATTTTGTGCATGATATACGAATACCTTGTGTCTAACTTTTGGGGTGTATAGTGTATGTGCTTGAACTGGTGATAAGTATGCATGTGCCTAGGCTGGTTTGGATGTGTAGTTGCCTGAGCTGGTAGTGTGTGTGTGTATGCACCTAATTGATTTGTGTGTGTTTTGTATATGTGCAATTGTGTCACACCCTCCTGTCTAAGACCGCAATAGTGAGATCCTGAGAGTTGGCCTGGCCCCTTGCCAGGACAACAGCACCATCCTCTTTTGAACCCCCTTCAGGTAGTTGAAGGCTGCTATTAAATCCCCTCTCAGTCTCCTCTTCTCTAGACTAAATAAGCACAGTTCCCTCAGTCTTTCCTACTAAGTCATGTCCCCCAGCCCCTTCACCATTTTTTTTGCCCTCTGCTGGGACTCTCTCCAATTTGTCCACATCCTTTCTGTAGTTGTGGGGCCAAAACTGAACACAATACTTCAGATGTGGCCTCACCAGGGCTGAACAAAGGGGAATAATCACTTCTTTTGAGCTGCTGGCAGCACATCTACCAATGCAGCCCAGCATGCCATTAGCCTTCTTGGCAACAAGGGCACACTGCTGGCTCATCTTCAGCTTATTTTCCACTATAACTCCCAGGTCCTTTTCTGCAGAGCTGTTGCCCAGCCAGTCACCCCCAGCCTGTACTGGTGCATGGGATTGCTCTGTCCTATGTGCAGGACTTTGCACTTGTCCTTGTTGAACTTCATGAGATTTCTTTTGGTCCAATCCTCCAATTGGTCTCAGTCACTCTGAATTCCAGCCTTACCCTCCAGCATATCTACTACTCCCCGCAGCTTCGTAGGCATAGGTGTTTATACGCCTATTAGTGCTAATATTTCAAGGCCCCTCTGGGATACCCTTAAAAGGATCTCACAGCTCCCTGATGGAACAAATACTTTGCTGGGATGACTTAGGGGTGATACTGCCATGGGGGAGGGACTGGACTACATGACCTGTTTGTGTCCCTTCTAGCCTTACTTTCTTATGATTCTTTGATTCCATATATGAATCCCAGAGTTCATCGAAAGGTGGGAGGGAAAATAGATTGGTTTTATCTAGCTTTTTATACACACACTCACACACACACACTCACACACACACACTTTTCTACCAACAGGGAAGTGAGAAACGCTTACATATCTAGCAGTTGCCAAGCACGCTGTACTGACAGTATTACATATGGTAGCAGAAAACATTTATGTCTTTTTCCTCACAATATTGCTGTTTCTGGCTGATAAGGAACATTAAAAAAAAAAAAAGCAATGTGAAACTTTTGCTGCTCATTTTGTTAAAACAATATAACCCTGTTAAAATTCATTTTTCCTTTGTTCTTGTTGAGCAGACTGGCCTGTTTGGCCTGTAAACAGGTTTATAGTTTTATATATTGTATTTCAATACTGCTGTTTTGCAGGAGGACATGAATTTGTGAACCTGAGTAGAAAGCCAGGTCTAGCAATCTGATCTAGCAGATTTCATTATCAAATTCCCAAAAGAATGATTCTCTTGGAGGGCAATCTGGACCGCTTCCCTGTAGCCGAGAAGACTTAAAGAAGTGGTCTGCCTTACTCCTATACAAATACATTTGGTTCAAAGTAGGGTAGAGGTTGGCAGCATAGGAATTGTCTAATTGGATGACAGCCAAGGTCCATCAGTGCTGATTCAAGGCCTTCAAAGGAAAGTGAAACAAAACTATAATGGACAATTATGCTGACATGAAAGTTTGTACACCTACCACTGATCAGCATTTGGCTTGATCCTTTACAACACTGTAATTACTGAAAGGAAAAGAAGAGGAATCCAAGACTTAATTCATCTGCTACAGACATCCTTCTGTGGCCCTTGGGAACTTATATAAGGGAAGTTTCACCAAAGACCTTGGGTCTAGCCGACATAAGGTGCCAGTCTCCAGGAGTGGAATTCACATACCTCGGGTAGCTGCCTTAACTCCCTATGCAAGGAACAGGGTGCCTCCAACTGGTATTCTGTGACTAGGCAGTGCACCAAACACAAGGATGCCTAAAACAGCCAATAAGAGCTGGCACAGAGAGGCATATGTCTAGAATTACACCTCTATCCCAGCTAAAAGTGCAGTCATGCATTTCTTGCAGTTTTGAGCTAGGCACCTATGTGAGACCCGGATTCATAGCCAGAAACAGCCACCTGATTGGGATACAGAAATGACCATTTGAGTACTGGTGACTTGTTGTATCTTTTAAGATACAGTGGGTGCATCTACAAGTGAAATGAATGCAACATGATAAACTCTGGAGCAGTTTGTGCTGGAGTACACTGCTCCCAGGTGCAGCATTTACATGTGCGCCCAGGATAGCAGCACTTTGAGCCAGGCCAAAGCAGCCCTGGGTTGGCAGCAGGCTCAGGAGCTCAGCCAGGGGCTCAGGGGCTCCAGGTGGCAGCACTGGGCAGCAGAGGGGCTAGCTGGGGTACGAGAGTGCTGAAACTGTGGAGCCATGTAGCTAGGTGAGAGGCAAGAGTCTGGCCCCCTGGTGCCTGGGCTGGCTGGGTGCAATTTACACCCATGGTCACTGGCCACACTTGCATTTAATTGCACTTAATTACTTCACTGTAGGATAGTATTGTCCCCAACTTTTATGGTAGAGTTAGTTTACTGAACCCTAATATACCCTAATACTGGCACTCTTGTAGACTTTGGCTCTTTACTGCAGAGCTTAGTCTGCTCCCAGTAGGTGCATTGACACGAGACATTTACTGTGTAGTTGACTAATTAACTGCACAGTAAATGTCTCAGCATCTACACATGCACCCCTACTAGGGTATACAAAACTAATAAACTCTACAGCAGGGTAGTACTTGTAAATGAGGAGTTTTTTTCGTGCACAGCAGCACATGTGTATATGCTGTCCCACCTGGGGCAAAGGGTACTTCTGCATGGGGGCTGCCTGCCAGCTAGCCCCATGCTGAAGCACCCTCATGCCTCAACCAACCCCTTTGTAGCACGTGGAGCCTGGTTGGAGTAGCCCTGGGCTGGCAAGCTGACCCCCATGATCCCTAGCAACTCAGGCTGCTCCAACCGGGCTCCACGCAGATAAACTCCAAAGCAATAATTGTACATGTAGAAGCTCCCAGTGAGCAGCAGTGATCACCCCTTGTAGAATAGCTTAGCAGTTATAATACTCATCCAGGGAGTAGGAGAACCAGGTTAAATTCCTTCCTCAGCCTAATAGAGTTTAAACTCACTTTTTTTTTTACATCCAGGAGTAGTGCCCTAACCAACAGACAAGATTGGACTGAGGTACTCTTTATCCTTGCTGCTGAAGTTGGGCCACTGTGCAAAAAGGAGTGAAGACGTCAGCAGGACAGCAAGTCAGAGGAGTCTGACTCAGTGACTAGGGCATTCCTCTGAGAGGGAGGGAGGGAGACCTGTGTCCTGCTCCAGGGACTCTTTGTGACTGATTTAAATAGTCATTGGACATGATGAATAAACAGGATCAGGGGCTTTCCCCAATAATTACATAAAGATTTTCATAACATTTTTAGCAAAAGTATTACATTAAAAAAAGTAAAGATTAAACCAATGTCAAGCCAAGTGTATAAAAGGAAACTTTTTTTTTTTTTAACTTTTCTTATAGTTACTGTTTTTCGTTTCTCCTCCAAATCTACTAGCAAATGTTGGGAAGCGGTGTGGAGTTATAGTACCTCTTAGGCAGGAGGCAGAACTTTGTGGTCCTTAGGATCATTAGGAAAAAGGTTTAGGTCTAGGATCCCCAGGGTGCTTTTCAGGAAAGGAAGCTGTAGAAGAGGCAGGCTCTACCATAACCACAGCAGAACCAGGTGGTTGGGATGTGCATAGGATTGATTTGGGGGACTTATTTAAACTAGGAGTAGCAGGTGCCAAGGTCAGATAAATGCATCTGCTAGGAGATGTATTTATATCAATAATTCAAAAGCTACATGAGAGATGCATTATTGTAGGGGTGGAATAAAATCACAATCAGCATGTCAAATGAAGGGATTGAAACCACTATACCAAATTACAAGCTGGAGATGAGGGGATGGAAAGGGAATTTAACATGCATCATGCTGATCGACTGCTATTGCTTTGAGCGTCCACTTTATCCTATGGTACATGGAATTTACTTTAGTGATTTAGCAGTTCTTTTTCATTCAGGATGAAACCCTAGTCACTTAGTGTGTGATACAGCAGATACCAAAACAGGTATCATGGATTGTAAATCCCCATGCCCTGCTTTTAAATTAATATAATAATTTCACCTGTCCACATCCTAGAACAGTTGAATACAAATATGCAGTGTGGAGAAACTGAATTTATATATATGTGTGTGTGTGTGTGTGTGCGCGCGCATGTGTGTGTATAAATGAATGAAGCTTTTACATCATAGGAAATAATAAATGGGGAATATTTAATAAATATGGGGAAATGGGGAAATAATAAAAGTCAATGAGATATTCTCCACTACTTGATACACACAAATTCCATAGAATCTAATCTGATACAAGTCCTGAACCGAGATTCTGTAGTTGTAAACCCCAAGATAATGCACTTGTACAAACTGAAGCAGTAACTTCCAGATCAAGGAAAAGATAGTGAATGTACAATGCCAACAGAAAGAAAAGAGGCACCTTGGTGTACTTTCAAAAAATGTTTTTGGGATCTCACTATAAACAGAAATGGGCCAGAATTTTCTTCCCCTAACTACTATGACTTTATTTCACCGTGCTAGCCAAATATACATTGCATGCATTTCACCTACATTAAATAGAAAGAAAACAAAATGGGACTGTGACTGTGATTCCTGAGGTGGAAATAATATGGTTGTGATGGGCCATGATGTAGCAAATGGTATAAATTTCAGATTTTTTAAATTGTGATTTTTCTGTTACTCAATTAAAAAAAAAATGTCAAAGAGTTTGAGTCTGGTCACATGCTGTAGCTGAACGAGCTGCCAGATAGTCATAGAATTTAATTCAGAGATTCACTGAATTTAAGGCTAGAATTTGCCATTAGGTCATCTAATCTAATTTCCTGTGTATGATAGGTGGTTAACGTTCACCCAGTTATCCATGTACTGAGTCTAGTAAATTTAGTCTTTCACTATATTAAAGCATGTGTTAGCTAAACTATATCTTCCAAGACATACATTTTTTAATTAAAAAATTAAAGCAATGAAGAACATATCACTTTCTTTGGTAGTTTGTTTCAACGATTACTCATGCATATTTTTAATTTCTCTTTTTTCCCAATTTCTAATCTGAACTCTTCCAGTTTAAGCCTTTGGCCATGGGTTCTGTCTTTCTCCACAGGAAGAAAGAGCCATTAGCACCCCCTGTTTGCTCTCCCTCAGTGAAATCAAGTCACCTGTCATTCTTCTTTTTGGTAAATGATACCAGGGGTCGACAATCTACTGCCCACAAGTTGTATCCAGGCTGTGAAGAGACTGTACCTGGCTGGGTCTTGAGGTGACTTGAGTCTAATCATTGAGCCATAGACCCACCTGCAGAGATTGCAAGTCTTTCTACACGAGAGAGTGAGCCATAAACTAGGATGGCTCTCCTTTTCCTTCCTCTGTTTTCTCTTCTGTGCCTTGAGGGCAAGATGCTTTACCTCAAAATGGATTGCCATTTGGGTGAGGTTGTGGCACCACTGGAGTCGGTCAGCAGCCAGCTTCTTCCAGCTCTTGATGTTGGCATCTATTTTCTTGAGGTATGCCTTCAATGTGCCCTGTTATGTTTCCTCTGTCACCACAAGATCTCAAGCCACTACTAGCTGGGAGTAGAGCACTTGTTTTGGGAATCAAGGGCCGGCATTTGCACACAGTATCAAGTCAAATGAAGTTGATGCTTGAGGATTGTCACTCCAATGCTGGTAACATTGGCTTTGGGAAGGATGCTACCATTTGTGTGGCAATCTTCCCATTTGATGTGGAGGATTTTCCAGAGGCATCATTGGTGATACTTCTCCTGGCTCTTGAGATGATGATGGCAGGTCACTCACATTTCACATCTGTAGACAAGAGTGGCGATGATGACTGCATTGTAAACCTGGATTTTAGTGTCTTTCTGGAGACCGTGATGAATAAGGACAGTCCAAAGTGATTTCCCAAAGAAGGCACTTGCTCACTGAATCTCCTCATCAGTGTTCTGGATCTCCAGACCTGGATCCTGTGCTGGATCTCCTCATCAATGTTCACTCTCTGAGAGAGGTGGTTACTGAGATAGGGAAGTGCTCAACCTCAAGGGTCTTTCCCTTAATAGTAATTTGGGGTCACAGTCATGGCCTGGAGTGGGCTTATAGAGCACTTCAGTCTTCTCAGTGTTGAGAGAGAGGCCCAAAGTCCTGTATGCTTCTTCAAAAAGATCCAGCACAGTCTGGAGGTTTTCCTCAGTATGCGCAAGGATGGCATAATCATTGGTGTATTGAAGGCCAAAGATGTTTATTTGGAGTATTTTGGTCTTCAAGTGAAAACATCCCAGATTGAAGATCCCCCATCCATTCAGTATTCTATGTCAATTCTAGATGGAAGATGAGAACCAAGATGATTATAAAAAATGGGGAACACAGGTGGAGCAATGACATATCCCTACTTGATCCCAGTTCAAATTATAAATGGATCTGTCTCTGATCTGCTACATAGGATGGTCACAGTCATCTGGTTGTGAAGAAGCCTCAAGACCTTGATGTACTTTTCAGGACATCCAAATCTGGTCAGAACTTTCCACGAGGGTTCACAATTGATGGAATCAGAGGCCTTAGTGAGATCAGTGAAGGCCATATACAGCTCCTGATGTTATTCCCAACACTTGCCTTGGACCTGGCAGGCAGTTACCCCATGGGATGGTCTGAAACCACACTGAGATTCTGTCAGGACTTCCTCAGGAAGAAGTAGAAGATGGTTGAGGAGGATGCGGGCAAAGATTTTCTCTGCTGTGGAAAGGAGGGCAATCAATACCTCAGTAGTTCCCGTGCACAGTCTCCTTTCTTGAAGCTAGTTATGATGCTGGCATTCCTTAGGTCTCCAGGAATTTCCTCACTGTTGCAAATTTAGAATTGTAGCAAAACCCCCAGGTTTTTCTTTTCTTTTCTTTTCTTTTTTTACTTAAAAATACATTCCTTCCTCTTCCCCAACCATTTCTGACTCTTCCTCTGCCCCCTCTATCTCTTATAAGTAGTTATAGGTAAGCTACGATAAGGTCTTGTATGCCATTGTTGTAACAAGCCCCTTTTTATAATGTAAATAGTGTTCTGTTCTGTTTGTATTGATTTTTACTGTTTTATATTGATATTGTATGGTTTAGGCCTAGTCCTATAAGTTACCCAAAGTAATGTCAACCCTCCATCTTGTAATGTTAAGTTTCCATCTTGTAATGTCAAGTCTCCATTTTGTGTCCCCTGCCTGGGCATACCCTATTGTTACCCCTCCTATGTAAATTGGTTCCTGGGTGAATGAGGGTGCTTGAGACATAATGGTAGCAAGCCCCAAAATAGCTGAATGACCGGACCATCAACTTAATGACCAGACCATCACCTTGCATTGACTCTCCCTGAAACCACAGACCTACTCCCAGGACCAGAGACAAAACCCAATACTTGAAAGATAAAGACCCTACAAGAAACCAGAAACATGGAAACAAAGAACAGAATAGAAACCAGCAACTATACCTGGAACTGCATGACCTCATCTGAAAAGGACTGGCCCTTGCCTGGGCACATCCTTCCCATTGGAGTCACAGGTAGCCCATCCCTTTAAAAGGGGTGGTAGAGTGGGACCTCCTTGGGACGCCCTCTCCATCTGGCCCAGAATTATGCCACGCCACCTATTCACTCAGAGGCCCTGCTGGCGACTCCTTCTGGACAACATCTCATTGGAGAAGATTTCGACTGGCCATTGAGGATCAACTCACAGCCTGGATAGGTAGCTATCACCCATTTTCTTTCCCCAAGCAAGCGACCTTGCTCTGTCTCTGCACACCTTGACCTCAATCCTTCCATTAAGCCTTTCCTCTCCTGCTACCATTGTGTAAGTGTGTGGGAGAGTTTGTGTGTGTGGGAACCAATAACTTCATGGGCTGTGTAGTGTGTTGCCTGTTTAATAAACGGTTAATTTGGAACCCTGAGTTGGGTTTCGTCTTACTGATCTCCTGGCCCTGCTCCAATTTCTGCTCTCTGCCCCTCTGACCTTCCTCCCATCTCTCTCTCGCTCTCTCTCCCTGGCTCTCTGATCTTTTAACCCCCGCCGTCTCCCAGCTCCCCCTGGTTCTGCCCTCTGCCTCCCAGCTCTCTGCAACCCCAATCTGCCTCCTGGCTTCAGCCCCGGTTCTACCCTCTGCCTCCCGGCTCTAACCCTCACTGTCTCCCGGCTTCTCTCTCTGTTCTCTGCAACCTTCTGGCTTCTCTGTCTCTGCCTCCTGGCTCCAACCCTCACCACCTCCCAGCTTCTCTCTCTGCCCCCTGCAGCCTCCAGCTTCTCCATGTCCCAGCTTGTTATCTCCCAGCCTCCTCCTTCTCCGACTTTTACCTCCCAGCTCTTGGCTTTTTCCTCCACCACCCCTCACCTCACTTCTCTGCTGCTTCTTCCAGCTTCTTTGACTAGCTCAGCACTCTGTGCTGCCCCAACTTGATCCCTTGGCTCCGCTCCCTCACCTCCTCTGTCTCCTGGATTTTCCTTCACCCCAAGTGACCCCAGGACACCAATTGACCCTAAGTAACCCCAGCACCAAGTGATCCTGAGTAACCCCAGGGCCAAGTGATCCCAAGTAACCCCAGCACCAAGTAACCCCGGGGTCAAGTGACCCCAAGTGCCCCCTAGTGTTAACACACAGCCACCACTGAAGTGTGTATTTGTGTGTATGTGCATGTGTGTGGACCCATAGTGTCATATGTGTAGCTTGTGTGTGTATAATTTTGTGTCATGCCCTCCTGCCTAATAGCATAATATTGAGATCCTGAGCGTGATCTGACATGTGTCAAGTCAACATTTAAATTTGTATTAAATTTGTATTTAAATTTGTAATCTCAGTGCCAGTTCCTCACCACCAGCCTTGTAGATTATACCAAGTATGTCATCTGGTGCAGTAGCCTTGTTATTCTTGGTTTCCTTGATGGAACACCAGACTTCTTCTAGGATAGGAGGGTTAGCAAGGGATCCCCTTTCAGGGTGTTGGGAGATGGATTGATGGCGGTATCTGCCACAGTTGACTCACAGTTCAGGAGTGCCTTTGAGGAGTGTTGAGCTATCCTATGATCACAGGAAAGTAGGACTGTGGGAAGTTGAGAGGTAGATGGCATTCAATGCCTGGAAAAAGCTGTGCATGTCATGCTTGTCAGCATAAAGTTGGATCTCCTTGGCTTTATCTTGCCACCACTGATTTTTGATTTCCTGGATCCTTCTTTGAGCTTCAGCTTTGAGGAGTTGATACATCTACTGCTGAGATTAGGTGTCATCTTGCCAATGAGAATGAGCCCTTCTCTTCTGGTCAAAGAGGGCTTTGTTCTAAGTATCACTCTTATTGGACCAAGCTGGGTGTTGACAGGTGGTATAGCCAATGGATTCAGCATAGGCCATATGGATGGCAGCTTTAAACACCTCTCAGAGTTCCTTCATGGTGCCTTCATTTGTGAACAGGGCGGAGAGCTTTCCATGAAGACACTTCAAGTTGGATGTTCATAATAACCTGACAAAATGGTGATCTGTCCAGCAGCCATCAGTTCCTCACATGGTTCACATGATATGGACATCCATTCAATCACAGGCTCTAACAATAATAGAGGCAAGCAGATGCCAGTGCTTGAGCAAGGATGTCTCCATGTGTTCTTGTATTTGTCACTATCTGAAGATGGTGCTCATGATGACAAGATCATGCTCCACACATTTGCTCAGGAGGAGGTTACTATTGGAGTTAGCTTTCTCTACTCCTTCCTTCCTAATGATGAGTTCCAGGTCATGTTCAACTCTGACATTGAGGAGAATGACCTTGTCCTCCTTGCGAGGATTAGACAGAATATGCTCAAGGCTGGAGTATAACTGTTCTTTAATATAATCAAAATAGTGAAGTGTGTTGCACTTTAAGAGACATGTGGCTAGCATTGAGAGGGTGCAGAGAAGGGCCACTCGCATGGTCAAGGGGCAGCGGGTTCAGGCCCTACGAAGAGAGGCTAAAGGGCCTGAATCTATTCAGCCTCCACAAGAGAAGACTGAGAGGGGATTTGGTGGCTGTTTACAAACTCACCAGGGGAGGCCAGCGAAAATTGGGTGAGACTCTGTTCCCCCCGGGCACCACCGGGGGCTACTAGGAATAACAACCACAAATTGTTAGAGAGAAGGTTCAGGCAGGACATCAGGAGACATTACTTTACAGTTTGGGCTGCCAGGCTCTGGAATAGACTCCCAAGGAAGGCAGTGCTTTTTCTTACCTTGGAGGTCTTCAAGAGGATGCTGGATAGATATTTGGCTGGGGTGTTATGACCCCAGCACTCCTTCATGCCCGGGGCAGGGGGTTGGAACTGATGATCTGTTTAGGTCCCTTCTGACCCTAGGCACTATGATACTATGATCATCAGCATCAAGCATTGGGTCATATGTGCTGATGACAGTGGAGTGCTGGTTGTTGCTGAGCTTAAGACAAATGGTTTTTAATGTCCACAGGGAACTCCATAAATTGACTGATGAGGGGATTTGTGATGGCAAAGCTGATGCCATGAACCTGTCTGTCCAGATCTGGTTTCACCTTCCACAAGAAGGTGTAGCCTCCACCTCCTTCCCTCAGCTGACTCTCATCCAGTCATCTTGTCTCACTCAGAACTGCAGTGTTGATGGTGTGTCTTACTGTTTCCCTGGAGAAAATGGTAGTTTTTCTTTCTGGGCATTCATTATTTTGGTTATCCATTAACATGTGATTATTCCATGTTGCAAAAATTGTCGTCTTATGATATTTTTGATTGTGGGAATCAGTTATCCAAGCCAGAGCAGATGAAACAGTTTAGGCTTAGGTTTAGGGCACCTTTTCTATTTTAGGGCCCCTTCCTCTATTCTTTGTAGCATTTCACAGTCTTCATCATTATGTATTACTCTGCCAACCTTTGGGCGATCTGTTAATTTTACCAGCAGTGACTTAGTATTTACTTCCAGAAATGGTCTAGGCTCTGCCCCCAATGCTGCTCGTGTATTTGCATGCATTGTTGGATTAAATGAATGTACAGAATTGACAACAGGGACCAGAACCCTGGACTCCCTTCATATCTGTGCCTACCTCACTGGTTATGTAGACGGGCTCCCTTTAATTTGCTTCTCTGAGGCATGAATTGAACCATTGTCTCATCAAGGTGCCAAGAAATATTATGGATCTGATGATCTTTCAGTGGAGCTGTAAAAGTGATGTCCTAATGTTTGTGCTCAGTAAAGATCCCCAGGCACCAGAAAGGTGGGAATTGGTGCTTCCTGTGCGATTACGCCTTCCTTCTTAACTGCTGGCCAACCAAGGAAGAATATGTTACTCATGTTTCCTTTTTTCACTTAGAACTTGATTACATGGTTACTATATTTGTTGTACTGGAAGGACACCTGAAATAAAGTTCTCCTCTGGTTTATCACCACGTGATTTAAATTTGCTGCACTGGACTGGAACTCAGTAGCTACACAGCTAGTTTAATATACCTGATGGCAAAAGCCAGAGGAACCGTATGTCACACACCTTTTTTAGACTTTTCTGAATCTTTGAAAAGGACAGGAAGAGAGTGTTTCCTCAACACTCGTTCTCTGTGGCTGCTTGTACATGCCATGGGGGGTTTATTCGGTTTAGTTCTCCCTAAATTGAAATGGTGGGTTTCTAAAAACACCACTTCAATTTAGGAAGAATTAAACTGAACTAAACCCCAGCTGTGTGTACACAAGGGTGGGGGCCCAAGCGTGCAAACAGCAATGCCATTAAAGCAGAATATGCCACCGAACGTGCAAACAGCAATGCCATTAAAGCGGTGCAAAAGGGCATTCAAGCCACTTTAAAGGCCAATTTTGTGGTGTGTACAAAGGCCCTGAATGTCCAGAAGACAGGAGTCCCCAGTGCCCACTTGCAAATAGGACTCAAGATGGAGGAGGCATTACTACTTGAGAAGACTGTCTGTTGTAAAACACGATCAACATATAAGTCTTCCTGTGTCTCAAAATGACCTCAACATGGACAAATTTCACTGTACTATTTCCTGGTATCACTACTTCAGTCAGTATTTTCCTTCTGATCCTCTTCAGTGAATTTAATTCCTGGGCTTGTCTTGAAGATTCTGCTTTCATCAGACCAGTTGTGAAAAGATCCCCAAACTAAGCACTGTAGCATAAACTTCATCATTTTATACTGATGGCTTCTAACTACATAGTGATTAAAGGCAAATAAAACTTTTGAGAACCAAATGATCTCTATTTAAATGTTCCTGGTTCTATATATCCTTCAAAACAAAGACACCTGGCTGGTGTCGCTGAATGTGAAACACATTAGTTTTCTCTGTTGCCTCCTTTCCCTTGCTTTCTGACTCCTGCTCCCTGCAATCCTTTAGTTGCAGAGTCATAAGCCTTTTGTAGAATCTCTGTTAAAATACTGCATTGATGTCATGGCAGGTTGAGGTCCACTATCACTGCTTCCTTGGCCATGGGGGATAGCTTCCAGGATACAGAGGTACCAGTCCAAAGGCACTGTGAGGATGAAACATGAAGGGTTGAGGAGGTTACAGGTAGAAGAATTGGTGAATTGTGCTGAAGATTATAGGTATGAACTTCAGGGATATTTTTAGTGGAGAACAGTATGCAATTCCTGTCCAGTATCAGCTCATATATTTAATGATCTGGGCCCATGGCACATAAAAGATCACTTACAGCTCTGAAATAATGACCATGGTTGACATCTCTACTCCTCTTGCCCGTTAAAATATCTACAGTGAAAGGAAAGCACATCTATGGAGGACAAAGCTGGTTTAAAACTGCAAATCAGGATCAGAGAGCCATCAAAGACTGTCATTTTCTACTCCTGGTACAAGGTGTAGTGATAAAAGTTATACTCTAGAGACACTCCCTAATTTAGAAGAGCTGGGAATTGGGAGATTATGTCCTAATTAGGGACCTGCTGTTAGTTAGTTAAAGGAGCACAGAGGCTTGCTTACTGGTCCACAGTAAAACTTGTTGTTAGTTCTTTTCATTCATGCCTGACTGTCTTCATTGAATGCAATGATGACTACACAAGGCATTCCTATTTGTTTTTGCCTTCACTAGGGAAAAAACATAAAATGGCATATGGAAATCAAAGATGAAATCCATGATGGGATATCTACACCAAAGCTATGGTGTGGAGTTTGGGGAACTTGTTCTTGACAGTCCTGTCTTATTAGGCACTGTCCCTATGCATTTTATCAAGGGTAGAGCTATTTGAATCAGCAAGCAAGAAATCTTGACTTAAATGAACTAATTTAAACTGGCTTTGCATTTGTGCTTTTTATTTATTGTACTAAGGAAGGTTTACTTAACAAGTGATCTAGCTTTAAGACGGGATTTGATAAGCCTAGGATGTCCTTATGTAGTGTGCAATTTCAGGGGACTGGGCCCAGTGAGCAAGGGTGTCACTTCTCATCTTGTGTCTTTTGTTCCTATGCTCATTCTCATTGGCTGGTATAATTTGGTACTTTTTTTGCTAGGTGCACAGATTACTCTGTAACTATACATATACTCTATCTCTATACATATTTAATTAAGCAGGGATACAGCTAAGTCTATACTTATATGATTTGTATGGCTTTTATTATGTTAGAAAAGATGAATACCACACTTCTGGTATATCGGAAGATGCCTAACTTTTCACTTGTGATTTATATCATGTGGTATTTGGAGGGAAAATTTAATGCAATTAAAATGCAAAAAAGTTACCTGTAGTATGCGAGGTACATACAAAAAACCCTCAACAGTTAATCAAAATAAGTTTTTCATTGAAAATTATCTAATTTAATAAACATAGAAAATATAGCAGTAGTTAGGAAACTGAACTGATTGTTTCTGATCACTTTGGCTTTCAAGTTTTAGCATTAATACTAGATCTCATCCTCTCTCAGCCATTTTTTATTCAGAGACTTGAAAAGAAAAACATAGTTCCCTGATTTTTAACTTTCTTTAATTTGTTTTTCTACATTGAATGAACTAGTCATTGAACCAAGATAGCATAATACCTAAAAGAAGAAAAAAATATTTTTACACCTATAAAGGAGATGACTTGTCAAAAACTGGTTTAACATTTTATCATAATCTGGGGCCAGATGCTTACCCAGTAACTTAGAATCATAGAAACATGGGACATTTGTACACATATGTTTGTCTGCTCCGACATGCTGGCAATCGAGCACATTGGAGCAGACTCAATCAATCGAGCACATGAACTGGCACGCCTGGTGATGCACCGCCTGCATTTGTATATTTGTGTCAGTGCTAAGAAAATGGTGACAGTGCACTTTGAAACAAAAGCACCTTCGATGTGTTTTAGTTCAAAAGCGCGCCGCCACCATTTTCTCAGTGCTGATGCACATTTCACCACTTATACAAACGTATGCGATGCACGGCCTGGCACTTTTAAAAAGCGCCTGGTGCTAAGCCACATGCATGCGTGTGTGTCCATAGAAAATGAGGGCTGGAAGGGACCTCAGGCAGACACATCTAGTCCAACCCCCTGCTCAAAGCAGGACCAGCCCCAGCTAGATCATCTCAGCCAAAGATTTATCTAGATGGGCCTTGAAAACCTCCAAGGATGAAGCTTCTACCACCTCTCTGGGTAACCTGTTGCAGTGCTTCACCACCCTCCTAGTGAGAAAGTTCTTCCTAATATCTAACCTAAACTTCCCTTGCTGCAACTTGAGACCACTGTTCCTTGTTGTGTCTTCTGCCACCACTGAGAACAGTCTAGATCCATCCTCTTTGGACACCCCCTTCAGGTAGGTGAAGGCTGCTATAAAATCCCCCCTCAGTCTTCTCTTCTCCAGATTAAATAAATCCAGTTCCCTCAACCTCTCCTCAGAAGTCATGCCCCCCAGCCCCTTCACCATTTTTGTTGCCCTCCTCTGGACTCTCTCCAATTTGTCCACATCCTTTCTGTAGTAGGGGGACTAAAACTGGACACAGGACGCCAGATGTGGCCTCACCAGTGCTGAACAGAGGGGAATAATCACTTCTTTTGAGCTGCTGGCAGCACATCTACCAATGCAGCCCAGTATGCCATTAGCCTTCTTGGCAACAAGGGCACACTGCTGGCTCATATTGTACTTATTTTCCACTGTAACTCCCAGGTCCTTTTCTGCAGAGCTGCTGCCCAGCCAGTCAACCCCAGCCTGTAGCAGTGCATGGGATTGCTCCGTCTTATGTGCAGGACTTCGCAATAATTGAACCTCATGAGATTTATTTTGTCCCAATCCTCCAGTCTATCTAGGTCACTCTGAACTTCAATCATTTTAGTTGTTTGTGTATTTCTATAACATTGACAACAAATATGCTTGTCAAGTTATTTTAATAGATCATAGTATAGTAAATTTACACATTAATTTTATTCAGGTTCGCACAGGTTGTCATCATTTCAAAATCAATTTAAATAGGTTTATTTTTAATAATAAAATATATTTCTGGAGCCTGGAACCTTAATAAACTGTCAACAAAAGTGAAAATCCATATTTATGAGATGTGTTTCATCCACTTTTTTATTTTATATGGCTCGGAAACATGGATGACTTACGGCAAACATATCAAAAGATTAAACAGCTTTCATATCAGATGCCTGCATAAAATTCTTTGAATAAGATGGCAAGACAGGGTGACAAAGATGGAAGTGTTAAATCATGCTGGGCTCATCTCTAGAGACTATATGTCTTGGTAGTTCTTCCCCCAGTAAGAAGATAGATGTCTACAAAATGCTAGCACTGTAGCATTTCCCTCTGAGATGATGGAGAATGGGAGTTATACTAAGGCAAAACAGGAGCTTAAGGAATAAGAGCAGGTGAAGTAACTCTGAAAGATCATGTAAATAAGCTGCTAACAGTTGTCTCTGTAATATGGGAAGAACATATTGTCTCTTTTCTAGAGGCCATTTGATTTTGGTTGGTTGATGAATGGGGAGTTCCTTAGTGTAAGAAACAAAAGTGAGTGAAGCCAAGTGTGTCCTTAGCATTTTGCTTTCATGCTGGTCTCTGCCTCCTGCCCTATTGCCCTTTACTTCCTGCATGCCTTCGCAGTGCAGTAACACCAGCACTACCCTGTTTCAGTCTGTTTTCAAGGCCCACTTCTGCACAGCCTGTTAGCACACGTCTGCCAACTCCTAGAGACTTGCATTTAACTTGTTGAGCACCGTGTTCAAGGAAATAAAGCCCTCAGGTGGAGGCCATCCTTGCAACTCTGTTGTGGGATGATCAGCTCTGTTATTATCATTAAACACAATATTTGGATCCTACACAACATCTAAGGAAATATTTGAGACATAAAGGTAGGTCGTGAGAACTTCTCCTATCCATTAATACCCCAGGATGGTCCTGTCCAGATGTGCAGGGGTGTGTGCTTGCAGTGGCAAAGTAGTAGTGGCACAAATCTGTGCCACTACTTTTTGCTGCAATGCACATCCTGCCCATGTGCTTTGTTGAGGGACTAATTGTCCTCCTTTGGGCAAACTGCCCTTGCCCCACTGCTCTCAGCTCCCAGCATGCTGGAGGAGCCAGGGCACAACTGAAAGAGTGGAGGCACTCTTGCTGGCAGCCAGAGCATCTCCCTGGAGGACCAAGCCTCTGCATTTGCCAGCACAGACTCCTGTTTTTTCACCATGTTCTTTCCTAATGCTTTTTTTTTTTTTTTTTTTTTTTGCTACTGGGATTTTCTGGTGGCAAATTTTGGCCCTGCACTGCAAATTTGCAGCACCGGGCATATTTGAATGTACCCCATGTGTGGTTTGTGGCACCCCAAAGAGGTGGTTTGTAGCACCACATGCACCTGCTTGCTTGGATGCAGCTGCTGAGGCTCATCACAAGGATCTGCATTCATTGCGCTTGGATAATCATTCGCCCAGTTGTCTATGTCCACAGCCGTCTTCCACTTTCCTCAAATGCCCATTTCATATTTATGAATGTGTCAGTCCTAGCACTATGCTAGCACTATGCTAGCACTAGCACTATGCACTATGCTAGCACTAGCACTAGCACTATGCTAGCCGCAGACTAGCACGAAGCTTCGTGGACATAGTTTCATAGATCTTAAATGCTGGAGGCTGCGGGTAAGAGAAGAGCAGTGGAAACAACCCTGGTCAGATCCAATTCACTCTTCCTTTCTGCATGTACTCTCTGCCACTATGTGACACAGGTTACTGGGCAAGATGGACCTAGGGTCTGACACAGTGAATGGCAGTTTTTATGTTCTTATGTATTCTTACTTTGCCTCCTACTTGCCCTATCTACACATGCCCACCCCTCTCAGGTGAAAACAGTGAGCAATTTTGCTTTATCTAGAGCTTTCTTCTGCAAGTAAATATCATCAGAAATAGATAGGCTTCGTTTCTTTGTGCCTAAAGCACCGTGCAAATTTTCTCTGCCAGAGGGCCAGGATAATGCAGTATTTCAATAAAGACACCAACTAAAGTGAGTAACAACTGAGTTGTGTCCATCAGGCTGTGTTTGCTTCTGACTGGCTAAGTGAATTTCTCATTATTTCACTGTTCTTCATTCATTTTAATATAATGGGAATCAAAAAACTGAAAAAGTAGGGCCTGACAGGATAATAGTCTCATGCTACTTTGGAAATAAAAGTCTGCCTCCATCTTGACATTTATTTTCTATAAACCACTTGACTTTTTGTTGGCATTTTTATTGTTGCAGAAGACCATTATTCTGTCACAGCATCCAACTGAATTGACATTATCTCTTAAGGAAATTCTCTTATTGAATTTACAGTTGTATGGGCATTTCCGGAACTGCACTACTAGAGATGTGAAGCCACGTACAATTTAGCCTGAGAGCAGAGGAGCAGCAATAGTCTTCCCATAACATTTCACTGGCCTCAGGTTCATGAATAGAGGCAAATACCTCTTCTATTATGTCTTGCAGCAAAGTCAGAGGATACATTCATTGGCTCAATAGTTTAGCCCTACTGCTGTTGTATCATTCAACATGCTAGTAATTATCACTCTGTGTGCGCCCAGTAATGGAGCGTAAAAGGATGTGATAAAAAACAAGAGTAAATTTAAATTACCTTACTACTGCTTCAAGAGAAACAATCTGGTGTTAGCCAGAGAGACAACAGCAGAATTGAAATCCAGGCAAATCTTTAAACTAACCAGATCAGACAATCATAGAAAATAAGGGTTGGAAGAAACCTTAGGAGATCATCTAGTCCAACCCCCTGCTCAGAGCAGGACCATCTCCAACTAGATCATCTCAGCCACGGCTTTGTCTAGCTGGGTCTTAAAAACCTCCAAGAACAGAGATTCCACCACCTCTCTGGGTAACCTATTCCAGTGCTTCACTACCCTCTTAGTGAGAGAGTTTTTCCTAATATCCAACTTGAACTTCTCTTGCTGCAACTTGACACAGTTGCTCCTTGTTCTGTCATTTGTCACCATTGAGAACAGTTTGCCTCCATCCTCTTTCGAACCCCTCTTCAGGTACTTGAAGGCTGCTATTAAATCGCCCCTCAGTCGACTCCTCTCTAGACTAAATAAACCCAGTTCTCTTAGCCTCTCCTCAGAAGTCATGTCCCCCAGCCCCCCAACCATTTTTGTTGCCCTCTGCTGGACTCTCTCCAATTTGTCCACATCATTTCTGTAGTATGGGGCCCAAAACTGGATACAGAACACCAGTTGTGGCCTCACCAGTGCTGAATAGAGGGGAATAATCACTTCCCTTGACCTCCTGGAAACACTTCTACGGATGCAGCCAAGGATGCCTTTAGTCTTCTTGGCAACTGCACTCACCAGCAGTAGCAGTGGTGGTGGAGGCCACTCAGGGCATCATGGCAAAGCCCCTGGCTTCCTGGCATCTACGCTGCCACCGCTGCATCACTCAGGTGCAGCCAGGCTCAGTAGGGTGCCACGCAGTGCTGGGTGCAGTCTGACAGCTCTGGGCCACTCAAGGTGTCCCCCAAGCCTGGCATCACTCAGCCCGAGTGACCCCCAAGCCACCAGACAGTCCGCGGCACCACGTAGCGCGCTGCCAGCCAGGCTGCACCCTGGAGATACAGCAGTGGGAACTTGGGTGCCAGACAGGGCAGCAACTGGGGGCTGGGACTGGCTGGGGGAATGATGGGAGATGATCGGGGGTTGGGGCCGTGCAGGGGGCAGGTAGTAGCTCCTGCAGGGGGGCATGTGGTCCCTGTTGGGGGACTATAGCCCCTGCTGGGGTGCTTTAGATCCTGTTGTTCAACTGTAGCCCCTGTTGAGGGGCTGTGGACCCCTGTTGGGGGGCTGTAGCCCCTATTGAGGGACTGTAGCCCTGTGGTGGTGCAACCCATGAGCTGTGCAGGAGGGCTGCACCCTGTGGGGAGCAGGGGACCCTCCTGAACAGCCCATGCCCCCCACACCCACAGTCCCTCCACAATCCACCCACAAACCCCATAGGGGGTGGAGGCAGCTCTGATTTTTCTATGACAAAAAGTCAAAAAACAATGCCAAACCATATAGATACTTAGTATTGATTTTATTATGATGATAGAGGTATTGGTAGGCTTCCAAATTGCTTTAAAATGGTAAATATATCAATAAAACATTGCCTAACTGATTTGGTCTCTCTCTCTCTCTCTCTCTCTCTCTCTATATATATATATATATATATTTCTAGTGGTCTTTTGTTTTACTTGTGGAAGAACATAGATTTTGGGGTATTTTAAAGAGTGACTTGGGGATTTTTTTATCAGGGATTTTGCAGTTTGTTTAAATAGGGAGCACCAGAATTCCTGCTAGTGAGGCAAGTGGCAGGACCCAGGCAGAGGACCCTGCTCAGAGTTAGCACCCAGGATCCAGCTGGAGGTGGCTGACCTCCTGGCCACTTGGGGCCAGGAGGACATGCTTTGGCAATTCAAAGCAGGCCACCACGCTGAGAACATCTTCCGGGCAATAGCTGCCCAGATGGCTGGGTGGTGGCACACATGGCAGTAGTGTCACACAAAGGCCAACTTTGCAGCCACAGCCCACTGGCAGCTGGCCCAGAGGTGCAGATGCTTCTAATGGCCATGCAGTCCCCATCCAGGTCTGGCAGGCATGCAGCCTTAGGGCCACATGGTGTCACAGGTGGCAACAGGTCACAGCCAGGCAGCAGCCCCCACTGCCAGACTGCTGCAGGGAACTCTCAGGGCTGCTTCAGCAGTCCAGCTGGCACAGGGGGTAGTGGGCCCCAGAAGCTTCTGAGAGTGAGTAGCCCTGAGCTACTTGCCAAGACAGCTTTTTATACTGCTGGAGCCAGCACAGGGCAGGTTTTTATACTGCTGGCATCAGCACAGGTGCTGGCCCCTGCCTCTAGCTCCCCCTGGCTGCAGATCCAGGAGGAGCTAGGCAGAGTTATTTTGCCCCAAGTGGCACAATTTGCTCCATACCAAAGTGCATGTCTGGGCACATGCGCTGGGGCAAAAAGCCCTGGCTTAAATTTGCACTGCTTCTATTTGAGCTGCAGCAAGCGCATGAGCATGCATATTCGGGGGTCAGGCTAGATGATCTGTTCAGGTCCCTCCTGACCCTAGCTACTATGAAACTATGTGTGGATGCACCCCTCTGAGTTTATCTGCAGCTCCAGAATGACCAGACGCCATGAAGGGGAGGGAGAGAACTGAGCTGGGGCTGACTATCAAGAGCCAATCAAGGTTTAGGGAGGATCTCAGACAAGGAAAACCAACAAGCTCAAGAACCCAAAATTCATATACAGTGAGAGAGATGGGTTGAAGAAGGAAAAAAGAACTGATTTTCTTTAAGACTTTCAGTGCCACTATGCTGCCACACTCCATCTCATGCAATCTGGGCCATTGCCCGGGAGGCGGTTAGGCAGGTGGAGTTGGACCAGTCTGTTGCCTTTGATGGACCTAATGATTAACTTATTCTTTCCCTTCATGTCCTGTTTCCAGTAAACTCCCCATTGTGTTATGCTGTTACTTTGGCAGTCAAATTCAGTGTCCCCTGCGTGCTGGAGTTTCCTCTCCTTGGCCATCTGGCCTTCTAAAGGGGGAGCAGCCCTGTGTATCTGCCATGAGAAGTTGTTCGGTGTGCAGTCACCAGTTGCCAGGAAACCCCCCCCCCCGGGCCTGACCCTTCTCAGGAGCGGGGAAGATATGCTCTACATGTTGGTGATAGGTTGTTCTAAGGCAAAAAAAAAAGTAGTGGTTGAAGCCACACATTAGAGAAGGGGCCTGCTCATACCAAGTGATAACCTTTCTGAGTGACAATCCTCCATCTATCTGAGCATTCAACACCCAAGGCCTTTTACTAATCTCAGAATACTGTTTTTATGACATTCTTGTGTTACAAGTAATTTGATTGGGAATGTTAACCTGCCCAAGAATCCTTATATGATCCTTGTGGTTGGGAGCCTTTTATTTTTTTACAATTCCTTCTACCTTCCTGCTGTTAGAGGTTTCTTGGACACTGGCTTTGAGTACCCTATGTAATTCATCTCCTTCAGTCTGATTGGATGTCTTCCATTTTCATGTCGGATGGCAAGCTTGAGAACATTATTCAGTCCCTGGTTGGTTATTTGATCATTTTCTGTCCAAATCAACAGTTACGTCCATTCCAATCGAGTCCTCAAACTTTTGAGAAACTGTGGTGAACTCTTTACCCTATTGAAGTTAATGGGATTTTTGACATTAACTTCAATGGAAACAGGATTTCAGCCCTGGTGTTTTTGAAAGGCTGAAAGATTTTGAACTTCCATAGAGTAAATGGAAAATTGAAGGAACAACTTAGTTTGCTTTCTCGGTTCATTCTGTCCTGCCTAAAGAAACATTAGCTTACATGAAACCCTGCAAAACACTCATTTTCCTCCTTAGCTTTTCTCTGACATTAAGGATTATGCATTAAAAAGAGCTCTAATAACTCACAGAAACTACAGCCAGTGGATGAGAACAAAGAAAGAATGATTTACCATCAAACTACCCATCTACTTTTTGAAAAGCTCTGATATCACATTGAAGTGAATGGCATAAGTATCTATGGAGAGATGCATAAATGTCAAAAAAATGTTAGCTACAAAATGATGCCGATTATTATCACCAAAAGTATAAACCTTGGTGATAAATGCTTTCATACATTAGGAATGAAAATGACTGTAACATATCATGTGCATTTGTCTAAAGAGTGGTAAGGAAGGGGTGAATGTGATGTCAAAACGATAGTGGTTGTGAAATGAGAGTGGGGAGATTCACTGTGTGAAATGGGCATTCAAGTCAAGGAACAGGCAGTATGAAATGAGCCATTTTCCTCATCCATAAAATAAGTTTAAAGTGACATTTATTAATGACAGGAAGCCAAGTACTTTTCTTAATTTATGATGAAGCTTTCTTAAATGCCTGGAGGTCCTATTTTCTGTTCCCAGCTGCATAATATTTCAGCGATGAGGAGTATGAGCAACTCACCCAGAGTGACGCCCAAAAATGGAAGTAAGGTAGGTGGGGTTTTTTAGGAAAGTAACAAAACTGATCAAGATATTTCAGATGGAAAAAAAAAAACTCTGTTCAAAAATGTATTTTTATTAAATCAGCTTGCAATAAAATGCAATTGATGTTTGGACTCAGCTTGACGTGTGCTCATTTCAGTGAAGAAACCCAGGTTTTCTGAAAATTGTATTGTCTTGAAGAGCTTACAGACAGTCCAAGCCTGCATATTCAGGACCTTCGCAGGAGGAAGTGTTTCTCTGCCAGTGGTTTCTACAGGTTTGCCTTCTAGAAGAGTTTAGCATTTCTGCATCAATAATGGTGGTGCTTTGTAGCTCTGCCAGCAGAGAGAGCTAAGGCAGTAAACTCTGCACACCCAAAAGTTCAAGATTAAAAAATTGTGTGCCTGTCAGGGCCAACACCTCTGTGGTCACTCTATTTGTCTCCTATTAAAAGAAAAAAAATAGGGACATCGACAAAATTACATTAAAAAAAAGGTCCATTTTATGATCCATAATGCTCACAAAATCCAGAAATGAATAAGTAAAACTTCTCAAACTTTAACTTTTAAACAAAATTTAAGGTACAAGTAAAAAATGAATGCCTGTCATCCCAAACAACATAATGAAAATCCTGCTGTTCTATGCAGCAGTATTAAAAATGTCATAGTGTTGCACTCTTCATTCACAGACCTTTCTGAAATAGCCAAGAACAGCATAATATGTGCATCTTTAAACTTCATGTACAGTAGTCAGGTAGGCAGGGAGCTACGATCCAAGTTTCTGCTTCATAACTGGAATTAACCCCATCCTTAGTTCACACAACTATGGTGTATATAAAGTTAAAGAAGTAGGATAATGGACTACATGTCCATTGGGGACATGGGCCATCACTGTGAATGCAGACTAGGCATCTAAACTTCTGAGTGACTCACTTCTGAGATACACAAAGCTCTTGGGCCAGAGGCGATATCTTTTATTAGACCAACTAAATAGTAGCAAAAACTATTTAGTTGGTCTAATAAAAGTTATTGCCTCTGACTCAAGAGCTTTGTGTATCTCTTTTTCTCAGACCAATAGGGCTACAAAATAGATCACTTCTGAGAGGCTCTTACTGGACTTCAGGCAACTGCTTTAATTTATGTGGGTCGTTTTCCCTATCCTGGTGTCAGGTATATTGTCTTGTTTGCATTTATCCAACACATAAAGCAGTTGAGATCTGATCTGGCTGAGGGAGCCTGTAAAAACTGTATTTTCTATCCCATGGGAACTCTGGTATGCCAGGATATTTGCTTGTCTTGAATCAAGAGGAAAAGTGGAAGTATAAAACTTTTTGGTGGCATTAATTTTCGACTTGGAAGTCTCATGTTGTTTCCATTTGGATCTCTTTGACCGAAATGAAATGTTTTGACTTTGTCAAATGGAAACATTTAATTTCCATTTGCACAACAAGGAGCTAAACACTGCATTTCTATGTTCAGACAGGATTTTTTTAGAGAGACCCATTATGAGGATCTAGGGTGGCAATTGGGGGCAACAAAGTCCAATGCGGGTCTCTTCTTCAGAACTACAACGTAGAACCAATAGTGTATGCTACCACAATACCAACATTAACTAACAATAACAATATACTCAGGATAATATATTATAATGGGATTAATATTAAACATTTTTAGTGTAATTGTTTTCTCTTGTTCATCTGTTTTCTAAGTTATTCTGTCTTCTTATTGTAAGATGCCCTGAGCCTTTGTTGTTGAAGGGCAGCATATAAATGGAATCAAATCACCCAATAAATAATAAAAGCAGTGGTAACCACTCTTCTGAGTACTTTTTGCTGTCCAGACATGCCAGCCAAAACATCTCTTTGAGAAGCCTCTGTGGGCACCTCAAGATTAAACTCAATGAAGCCAGGCTTTTGGGTTGTTTATTGTGCCTCTGGTGCTTCCGGCTGTGTGTTTGAAGGGTCTGAATTTGATTTCTCTCTGGTAGTGAGGAGACAATACTTACCACCCAGGCTAGGTACGTAAGACAGTCTGAAAATTAACCTCTGACCAATGAACAAGAACAAACTAACTTGTATTTGTGAAGTGCTTGGAAAATTCCCCAATAGGATCTAATCTGACCCCAAAGAAGGCAATGCAGAGACTTCCACTAGCCTTAATATGGTTTGGATTAGGCCCTATCTACTTAGTATTTTTCTTACTACCCATCTGGGACGTCTACGAATAAAGGCAGATGAGCCTGGAGACACTGAGGTTTGAGTTCTTCTCCTGTACTAAAATGCTCAGTGAGCCTGCAGAACATGAACATGGTCTCCTGCTCTTAATTGAGCTCTGAAGATTTTAACCCTGAAGCACAAGACTCTTCTGGGCTAGTGATTTAACATAATAAGCTCTCCCACTACAGAAATATGCCTGCAAATCAAACCTGCAATTAAAATCCAAGGCAAAGCCAAGTAGAGTCTATGGAGTCTTTGTTTCATGCCTTTAGCAGTAAGCAAATATTCCAGTGAATATTCACTTGAATTAACAAATGAAATTGCTTTGAATGAGTTCTTACCTTTGCACATTTCCTTTCAGTGAACGTTCTAGTGAATGAGTTCACTGGCAAAAATGTTCATGGAGAGACCAAGTTTTAACTAATTATTAGAGAATGTTGACAGAAAAGAAGTATATGAACTCATAAGCATTACAATACCACAAACTTAATGCTAAGAGACCTAAACAGAGATTAGAAATAATACCATGGGACCTATCAATCTCAAAAGCTACCCAGCACACCTTTGCCTTAAATTGCAGCAGAAGAAATCTAGATTGGAGATTAGGAAGAATTTTTGGGTGCCTATACATGTGCTCTAACATGTTTTAATTAGAACACATCAGAGCAGACTCGATTCATTGAGTCTGCTCCGCGTTCTAATTAGAAGTCACTAGCATCACCATAGAGTCATGTGTATAAACCCCTGTGGGCTTAAATATGGCCACTGGGGTGCATTAACTAAAACTCATCAAATGAGCTTTAGTTAAAGCATCCTGTGGCCATTTTTAAGCAATGGGGGCTTAATATATGTGATGCAGAGGCATTTTAATTAGAGTGGCTCTCCAAGAGCTGCTCTAATTAACACTCCTCCCCCGCCACTGCTGAGCGTGTGTATATGCACCCTTTCTGACTATGAGAGTGGTCCAGCATTGGACCACTTAGAGAAGTTGTAGAATCTCCATCCTTGGAAACTGTCAAGATCAGGTTAGACAGACACTTGGCTAGGATGGTTTAATCATGTATGATCCTGCCTTGAGCATTGGGATAAACTAGGGGACCTTGTGAGGTCCCTTCCAGGCCTATTTTCCTATGAACCTAGGATCTTGCCATTTTAGTCTCAAGTAGTCATGCAATCTATACTCTGAATTTTTACTTTGCTAGACTGACTTTTACTGCTCAGACATGATGAAAATGTCTTGCATTCAAAAGCAAGATATTGCCCTACGAAATCCTCGCCTCTCACATAATTCCTGAATTATCACAGCTACAACATCACTCTAACACTATGTATGCTGTTATGGGTAGCTTTTGGGCAGAGCAGACCTAGGCATGTTTGGTCAGTCACCCTGAGCCAACCACTTTTCCTTTCTGGCTTTCACTAAGGACCCACTGTTCAGGGTCCTTGCCTCTGCTGCAGCCAAGTTAGTCTACAGCACCACGAGGCCACCCTGGGTTTGTAAGACATACAAAAAAACCCCAAGCAAGGTTCAAGAAATAAACTGCTACTTAGCTTTCTTGCTGGCTCCATGTCTCTGGCTTGCTGGGCTTTCCCTGGGCTTCATTCCCCCATCACCACTTATCTTTCAGAGACTTTGAAGAATGCCCTCGTGACTTCTGTGCAAACAAAATAAATGAACAAAAGAGGAGCTTTGCTCATGGCCTCTCCTGGTGGCTGCTTGACCTAAGCTGACCCCAAGCCCAGGGCAGCCATGTTCTCTGCCTCTCTGCTGGTGCAGCCACTCCCCAGAGGCTGCTTTCAGTGTCTTTTATTTATCTTTTTAAATACTTGACAGTAGGTGCTACTACAGTAGGTGCACAGTAGCACCAATGACAGTGCATTAAGATAGTGTCTGTCATCATGCCATAATTATGACACAGTAATGAATGTGTAAATTCACTGTATTAATGATCTTATAAACTCTTTGGAGAAGGACTACTTTTTTCCCCTCTGTGTTTGCACAGTGCTAAGGGTAATGGGGCACTGATCATCCTGGGGACATCTGAGGTCTACCATGACATAGGCAAATTCTAATTCTAACTATAAGATGTTTATGGAAGAGATGAACAGATGGATGCTGGGATTGTTGGTGAATAACATGAAAAGAGATTTCAGCACAATCGCAAAGGAAGAGGGAAGTTGTTTATATGTTAGAGGTGGGAACTGCAAGGAAAATTTTGGCTAAAAATTGGAAACATTGGGCTATTGGTTATTACCCCGAGTCATAAAGGAAAGTGACACAGGGGTGGATGGTTTACTATGCTCGTGAGCTTCTTACGGCAGAAATGATCATTTTGTCCTATTTTGTTTATTTATTCATGTTTAGGTTTTTATCCTGCTTTATCCAAAAAGCTCAGAATGGTTTACTATAAAACCCACAAACAAGACTCCTTAGACACTACCACAAACCCTGAGACCTGTCAATGACAAGTGCCCCCAACCCTCCAACCACCACCTCCCTCCCAACCCCGCCTACCCAAACTCTCCTACCAATCCCGACCACACCTTCCAGCTAACATCCAGATACAAGAAACCTTTTTGCACCACACCACACCACACCACACCACCCCACACCACACCACACCACCACAATCCCATGGGAGATTCCTCCTCCCTCCACAATGTCCTCATAGTGGGTTGTCAGCTTGTACAACACAGTCTTTATTTTCCCTGGGGTGAACTTGCCCCACAGAACACAACATAAACCATAAACTATCAAATATCAAGTACAAAATAAAGAGTCAAACCAAATCCCATAGTCTTTTCTCAGACTCTGAGCAAGTACCCTGGGTCCATGCTGCTGTGTTTAACCTCGCAGCCTTCCTTCTTTCCCTCAGCTTCCTTATCTGGGAGCTTTTAACTTCCTCTGGACCAGCCACTCATCCTCATCAGCTGACCCAGTTCTCCTAGGCAGGCCTGCAATCACTTTTTTACCACCTGCAGCTGGTCTACAGCCCATGAGACATGCAGTCTGCTACATTCCCTCCTACAGAGGGACACATGCAACTCTTCGCCATCCCTAAAAACACAACACGAATTCCAAAGACCCTTAACAGAAAAGTAAAATAAAGTAACGGATCCTCCATCCCCACCTTGGTCACCACCAAAGTGCAATGCTAAAAGGCATCCTTAAGTATAACTCTTTGGCGGTGCCTCAGAGTAGCATCCATCTAAGGAGGTCTGCTCACTTTGCAGGTTCTGGAGGCAGGGCAAGTTCTTCTCCCTCCTTTGAGTCACCATGATGGGGCTTGAGCTGGGCCCCAGCCCTCCCCCAAAAGGGTATGGGAAGAGAATGATGGTTGCAGTTCTTCAGCCCAGGGAGTCCTGTCAGCTTTATCAGACCTGCAATGTTTGTACTGTGTCTAGTGCTATGGAGCCTGGTCCATGATCGAGGTTCCAAAGCACTACCAATATGATAATACCAATATGATAACTGATAATCATCAATATGCTATTGAAAGTAAGGTTTGAGGGCAAGGCCCAAGACTATAATAAAGGTAACAGTAGCTGCCTTTGCCTAATGGAGTAGTGGTAAATTTTAAAAAGGATAATCTGTGAAGATGATTCAGGAATAATGTAGGGAATAAACATGAATGTGAATCAATTTTACAGAGAGTTAATTATGGAGCAATACAGAAAAAACTCATAATGGGGCAAATCATTGCAGCAGGAAATTAATTACACAGGGAATCAATTAGTATGGCAAAAACACAACTGTAACTAAGGAATACAGCTGTGCAAATAATGGATTTTTCAGTCGGGTGACTAAGCTGAACTAGAAGACAAAACACAAAAAAATTTCAGTTTTAAATGAAAACATTTCAATTTTTTTTTTTTAAATAAAAAAGGAAGCATTCCATTTTGGGTTGACCTGCAAACTGACCCCAAAAGATTCAATTCACCCCAAATCAAATATTTCATTTCATTTTTAGATTATTTAACCTTTTTAGCTTTTTCTAAGGTTAAAGGTCAATTTAAAAAATCATTTTTAAAAAAGCTTTCTGACCTGAATTTGCAAATTGCTCTCTTC
>NW_005842240.1:1507521-1519791 GCF_000455745.1 Alligator sinensis | reverse complement strand
GTCATGAATTTACTCTTTAAAAAGGGGACAAATCAATTATACTCAGAGCAAGGAGAGGAGTGGGGGCAATGGCCTCCCAGCAGGCAAACTGAAAGCATCAGGTATCAGAGACCATAAAATGAATGACCTCAATAGCCAAGTTATAGGGATTGTACAAGATATAACCTGTGGGTGCATCTAGACAAATGTGGTAATGCGGTGTGTAGCACCACAAACAGGTCTGCAGCGCCACACATGCTGCACATGCCGGCATTCCCTGCACTGCTAATGGGGGTGGGATGGGGGGGAAGGTCTGGCACCAGGAGATCCTTATGTGGAAAAAACCTATACCTTAAAAAAATGAGTGATTCACATGGTGGCAGTGTACGCCGTCAGAAACCAGAGCCTGGTTGGCTGGATCCACATGCTGGCGGCTGGACAGGCTCTGTGCTACAGGATTGCTGCAGCTGTGGCCTCTGGAGGCCATCAAGGCCCCAGGGAAGATAGCTGGGGCCAGCCCAGGTTCTGGTCCCAGCTTCCCCTCTCCCACCTGGGGCAATATGCCATGCACATGCACAGATATTTTCTGGGGACAAACTGTGCTGTGGCTGTTTTCGCCCAGGGAAAAACACATTCCTACTTGTGGGGACATGCCCTGTGAGTCCATGTTGCCACTGAGAGACCTTGCCATGTCACTGCATGTAAGTAGGAGCAAGGGGAGATGATAATGCCATGTTACTGATGGAAGTGAAGGGAGGAAGATTAAATGCCCCCGCACTGAAGTACTGGCAGCACTCTGCTCTATTCATTCTGCTCTGTGATCACAACCAGTTTCCAAGACTTGGAAACATCTGGTTTTGGCAGGATGATGTATCTAAAGAATTTGTTGATCCAGCTTGATCTCCCGTCCTTGTTTGGAAAGTGATTCCCCCACGTACAGTGTGCAGACGTGCAGATCATCAAAAGCAATGAAAAGACGTGGCCTAAATGCTGTTCTGTGACTTCCACGCAATCCCTGGTGACAACAGAGGAATGAAAATGAGGTAAATCACCACATAGCCAATTATCTTCACAATTTCAATCTGCACTGTTAGTATAGAGAAAGTCCCAGCCACCTTTTGCTATTGTGTGTTTGTTTTCACTGCATGGTGTATTTTTAAAATTGCTTTGAGTTTCCTCTAACTGGAGTAAAAAAAAAGAAATAACATGCTGGAGGAAGGCATCTTATATGTGGAAGCCTGCAGAGGAAATATAACTGTACTCACAGATTAAAATCACTGCCCAATGAACGAAGTCGTCAATATTTAAACCCTTGACTGCCTTCTGATATGGTGCTCTAATTGGGAAGTAACATTCAAACTTTCAGAATTACCAAACTCAAAGTGACCTTGGATGTTGAGTAGGTTAGTCTCCAAGCCGATTAAGCTCATGACTCATGCATGCCATTTATACAACATACCTTGCGTAATGTGAAATGTGTTTAGGATGAATGTTGTTGCTGAAACCATCACTAGGAATAATATACTTATTGTAGGCTATTTTCCCCCTATGTATAAAGAGCATCCAGAGGCCCTCAGGAAGAACGCCCTTGTTATACTAAGAAAGCAACATAATCCCAATAAGGTCTCCATCGGACAGTAATGGGTGGCCATGTTTACGTGAGCAGCAGTTGTTACTGTGCAGTCATTTAATACTTGCATAACCAAGTATATACTTGCATAAATGGCATTACTGCGCCGTAGCGTCCGTACATGTTTTTTTTATGACATTGCTGCACAGTAACAACTAGCTACTGCACAGTAGCTTGTTGCGTCGTGTCACGGTTAGTACCTGCCAATGCTACTGTGCAGTGGCAACAAGCTACTGCGCAGTAGTTCATTGCTACTGCACAGTAACATCTCGTGTAGACGCACCCTGTAAGTACAATGTGCATGCATCTTCTGGAAGGCTGCACGTGACCACAGAATGGCTGGATTTTAACAATGGAGCCAGAAAGAGGGGCTGAATGGGACAAAGAGAGGTGGAGAGGAAGAGAAAGTGGTTCTAGTATTGAAAAGAGGGAAACGTGTGCAGCCAGGACAAAAAGAAGAGGTGTTTGTGCTGAGACAAAGAGACAAAGCAATGAAATCCTGGGCCCAGAAAATGGGAGTCATAGACTTCAGCAAAGCCAGCAGCACCTAGGAATTTTCTACAGGCCAACAGAATAAGCAATATTATAGATGCTGCAAGTGTGCTTTGCATTTTACAGCTAACTACGATTATGGAGAAACAAGATCTTTGTATGCGAATCCTATGTTATCTTATTATGTTGACATTAATATGAATGTCTTACTATTATTGTTAATAACCATTTCTTGTGAATAGAGCTGTAGGAACAATGAATATTTTTGTTTACTGGCTAAACTGAAAAACTATATTTTTTTAAGCTTTGAGGAATTTTTAATCCAGAAAATCAAGAGTTATCCCTCAAAAAGTCTAGTTTTGGGCTGAGTGAAATTTTTCATTCATTCAGGCATTTTTTTATCATGCTTATTTTCAGAGTCTTATTTCTGTCTATTTGTTCTACATAAAATTTAGGCAAGTTTTGAAATGGAATTTGACTCAGAAACAAAAATAACTGGAATGAAAAATGTCAAAAATAATTTAACTTAAAAAAATAACCTTTTTAGCTGAACCATCTTTACAAATGTGACATGATTTTGCACAGCCTGGTCACACCAAATATGAACTTTTCACTTAACAGCACATTAGGCTAAACATTTTGATGTAGCTCTGCTCACAATTTAAACTCAGGCATTACTTGCAGACATCTGGAGGCATGTCATCTCTTAGCCAAGACAAATAACATACTCATAACTAATTATTCAGTATACAAAAGAAAATAATGAACATATAGCTCTGTCATTTGCCAATGCCTTAGTGTACTGAGTCAGACCTATTTCCTAACAGGGGCATCACTCTAGTAAACTAAAGTGGAAGCCGATTTCCCAAAATGAATAAATGCACCCTTTCTGTTTATAGATAACGAACGGCAAAGTGGAGTTCATTCCTAATGAGCATCTGTAATAAAGCCTTATGGTGGTGCCATTACAATTCTCCTAGAGAATATCAGAGGATCAATGGCTAGGGAGGCACTTCAATGAGCCCTAAGCAGGTTTGAATCAGCACAGCTTCACTAGCTACAATTTAGTTGACCACTGACTTCAAGCCAATGCAGTGATTCTGATGTATGCTAGCTGAGGATCTGACCCAATATATCTAATTTAAATAAGCATCTTAAAGAAAGATATTTTAAATTCTCATTCAGAGTTTTAAGCCACCAAGTTAATTTTAGGAGTGGTTTGAGATTAGAGAGTTCAATGAAAACTGGTACTAATTCCATATGATATGCTTTTATTTCATCTCAGTATCCTTGTCTACCCATGATGAACACACTGTTCAAGTCCTCTGAATTTAACTGGAAAAATGGTTCAATCTCGTCATTGTTTTTCAGTGTCCTCAGTTAAAATCATCTAACACCTGGCAGCGCTTAAGCTAACAGCTACCTCGCCAGCTCAAGCATTGTCCATCGAAGTGACCCCTACAGCTTCTTTGGACGTACAGCTCAGCTGCTGATAGCATTTCCCCCTGAAGAGGAGCCCTGGCCCATGGAAGTTACAAAAGGACTCAGCTCTGATACAAAGGGAATTTAATTATAAAGTGGGCCTGAGTGTATCAGCCCCAGACTCGGAGCCTCATTCAATATTTTAGTTATCAAGCACCATACATTGCTCTGGGAATGGAGGAGCACAGAGTTGGTTGCTTTCCCCTTGTAAAAGTGTACTGAGTCCCTTCTTGGGTGCTGTGCTCCACCTTGCAGGGGCTGTATCTACTTCAGGCAGGAGTTCTTTAATATCTTTCTTGGCTCAGCACTTCGGGGGAAGATGTCTCCAGCTGGTGCATATGCAGATTCAGCAGTAAATCCTTTAAGAGGTATTTATCGCCATGTCCTCCTGGCCGGAATTACTTTTGAAGTGCATTTGAAGTTTGCCTTAATAACTTCTTTTATTTGTTCCATAGAACCAAACGTTCCAGTTCACAAATGTTTGAAAATACCGAGCAAGTTCTTAAATGTAACCAGTTTATTATGTGCAGTCATATTGCCCGTTAGAGAGCATCCCTAGAGACTGTACAGAGCTGTTACTTTCTCCCTACTAAAGGTTTGTTCTCTGCTTCAAGTTAGGTCTTTGTGGTGCCGTAGCTTTTTGCTCATAGCCATGTATCTTTATGCACAGGGGCCTATTTAATAACTGGGCTTCATATAGAGTCCAATTCCCCAGTGCTTTGCCTTTTCTGTAATCACGAACATAATGTAAAATTTTTCACTTGTTCACATCACACAAGTGCAAATAACTCCCCAGTATACAGGGCAAAGGCAAACTAGAGCCTTGCAATCTAGCTGAATTCTTACAAAAAAATCTTGGAACAAAACGTCGCCCTTTTCTGTTAACAGTTGAACGGGGTCCTTTCAAAGCCTTCTGGGGTTAACCAACAACACTGTCTGGACACACTGCTTAATTAATTCTCCCACTTAAATGCCATGACTCTGAGTGATTTGGCAAAGATATTAATTGAAAGAAAACCAGTTGGGCACAGCATATGCAATATCTGATTTCTACCTAGACTGTCAGTTCTATAGAGCAAGAACTGCCTTTAATTCTGTACTTATATAGAGCCTGGCACAGTGGGATTGTATCCCATTGCTGTATTTTGTATAAATAATATACACGGTGATAAGACAAAAATAATAATATTCTGGAGCCGGCATATCCTATTTTTCACACTGATACATCTCTGGAAAATAAATAGAGGAGAGTTGAATAAATAAATTCATAATACATACAGGAGGTAAATAAGTAAAGGAAGTATAAGAGGTAAATAAATGTAGAAGGTAAGTACGGAACAGTTTGGTTGAATTTCTGATTGCTTAAAACCTATTCTTTCCCTACATACAAAGCAATCATTGTATTGTTTGCTTTCATTTAACACAGAGCTGTTCAACTGGTGGCCCATGGGTTGCATGTGGTTCATGACTCCTTAAGTTGCAGCCCTCCGGCTCCCACCCAGCCACCATTTGTCCCATGCTGCCACGTTGCAGCATCCTGAGTCTCTGGGCTCCCCTTCTCTCCTCCAGCTATTGTTTTCTGTACCTGCCCCAGAGGGTGGGGCAGAGCAGCAGGGTGGAGAGCTGAAGGTGAGCCTGAAAACATGCAGTATAGTGGTTTCTGGGGGAGGCGTGGGGATACGGTAAGGGTTGCCAACCCAAGAATTAGTTTTCTATTGACAATCTGCAAGCTTTTAACTGACAGACTGTTTTACTGACACATTTTTATTGGTATATGTTGTACATATCGTAAATGCAACTTTTCTGCCAGGCCCCAGTTAGAAGGGCTAGGTTCCAATTTAGGGATTTAACATCAACCATAGTAAAAAAGGTAAAAAGGTTTGGTTGTCAATAAAAAGTTTGAAGAGAAAAAATGTCTTGGACTAGCCACCCTGCTTTACTGCAGTGATGATTTTACACTGTGCTGCTCCCCCTTTCCGCCACAGACAGGGGCCCCATATCCTGATGCCCCCAAATACACCCTGTACCCTGCTGCACCCCAGCCCACCCCACCCAGCCTTATCCCCACCAGCCCTGCTCCTGCCTCCCCACCCCCACCCCTCCGACTCAGTATAGATGTCCAAAGAAGCCTACCTGCAACCCAGCTGTATTACAGGCAGTCTGGAATGCAGAGGCAGCAGCACATGGCTAAGATAACACACCCTGAAGGGTGCTGCACTCCTGCTCCATCACTGGTTGTTACTGCTGGGTTCTTTCTGTTGGACAGATATGGCAATCAAACTATGGCTACTTCATATTTTTATTGATGGCAAAAAAAAATTTTAGACTTTACTGGCAGCCATTTTTAGACTGATTTTTTATTGGCAGACAGTACATTTATGGACAGTGGCAACCCTGGGTATGGTGCAGCAATGGGATGAGGGCGCACCCATACAGGCACATGGTGCTGTGGTGGGGGTGGGTGCACTGTACAACAGTGGAGCATTCATGTGATCTGAAGTTTGGAGCTTGCCCTTGTTTTGCCCAAGATCACACAACAAGTCATTGGCAAAGCCAGAAAAGACCCCAATTGCTCTCTTGTATCCATAGTTTCATAGTTTCATAGATGTAGGGTCAGAAGGGACCTAAGTAGATCATCAAGTCCAACCCCCTGCCCTGGGCAGGAATGAATACTGGGCTTATATGACCCCTGGTAGGTTTGAGCTCATATGACCCCAGCTAGGTAATTATCAAGCCTCCTCTTAAAGACCCCCAAGGTAGGAGCCAGCACCACTTCCCTTGGGAGTTGGTTCTAGATCCTAGCCGCCCTGACTGTGAAGTAGTGCCTTCTAATGTCCAGCCTGAACCTACTCTCAAACAATTTATGGCCATTATTCCTTGTTACTCCGGGAGGTGCTCAGGGGAACAGAGTCTCTCCCATTCCCCGCTGGTCCCCCCGGACCATGCTCTCATGCAAAATCTTCATAGACCAACCGTATTACTTCAGGCATACTTCTAGCATAACAGTGGTGGGAGAAAGTGTGACTTTGGATTTTTGCGATTTTTCTTCTGTAACATAAATACAGAAATATAAACAGCAACAAAGCTCCATGTCCTGTCTTCTTTCAAATACTTATATACACATAGTTTCATCACCAGTGGGCACGTCCACATGAGACACTACGTAGTAGTAGCTCATTGGTACTGTGCAGTATCATTGCAGGCACTAACCGTGACATGACACTAGTGCAGAGGAGTAATGAACTACTGAACAGTAGCTCATTGCTACTGCACAGTAGCATCTGAAAAAAAATGTGTGGGGACACTACTGTGCAGCATTTAGTACTTGGTTATACAAGTAATAAATGCTCTTGTAGACGCAGCTAGCAAGTCATATCATTTAAACCACACGGAAAGGGGGCTGTATAACAAGTGATGATACATATTACCATGATAGTCACCATTACTTTGGTTACTCATTTATCTAGAATCTATGTAAATATGCACACCTAAGTAGTATTGCATTGCATGTAGACTGTCATTATAAGGTTTGAACTTAATTTTGCAAAATAGGCATGGTGATAAAAACAGGAAATGATACATTCAATAAGGATTAAGTGGGGGCCCTGTTAGCACTTCAAGTGTGTGCATCTGAATTTTTCATAAGTGAATTACTGCTCATGTCTTCAGTGCTATTTGTATTGAAGTGATAAAGCAAATTATAAAACATTCAATTAGTGAATACTGAAGGACAAAGGGGTGATCACTAGTAGCCTAGATCAATATACTAAGACAAATCATGCCAAAACAAGTTGATTCCATCCTTTGCTAAGGTAACAAGTTTTCAGTGAATATAATATACCTGGACTGCAGCAAGGCTTTTGATAAAAGTCCCACATGACATTATCGTAAGTAAGATAGCAAAATCTGGGCTAGAGAGAACTACCTTTAGGTAGATATATAATTAGTTCAATAACAGCTGGCTAAAGGTAGAAATACCTCTAACGCCAATCAAATGCTTGATGTTAGACTGGCAGATGGTCTGAAGTGAGGTCCAGCGGTGTTTTTTTTATTATTATTATTATTATTGATGACTTAGATGAAGAGGTAGAGAGCTAGTTGATCAAATCTGCAGACAACACAAAACTGTGAGGGACTGCATATACTTTGCAAGACATAAAGTTCAAAAAGATCTGGATAAATTGGAGACCAGAGCTAGAGACAATAAAATGAAATTCAACGAGGGCGAGCATAAGGTTCTACAAATAGCAAAGAAAGAAGCAAATGCAAAATACAGAATAAGTGCTAAGTGGCTTGACAACAGCACTGCTGAGAAAGATCTGGAGGTCAGGATAGATCACAAGCTAAACATGAGTCAGCGATGAGATGCTGTCACAAACCAGCACAAGCGGTTTTGGTCTGCGTTAATAGAAGTAATATATGCAAAGCAAAATGGGTGCTAGCATCATTCTACCCACCACTGACTCGGCCTTGGGTGAAGTATGCAGCCATTTTGGGCCCACATTATTAGAAAAATGTAAAAAAAATTAAGAGGACCCAGAGGCAAGCAGTAAAGACAATAAAGAAGTTGCAGTGCAGACCATATGAGAAAAAGGTATATTTTGTCTGGAGAAAAGAAGATTAAGGAGGGACATGACAGCAGCTTTCAAATATCCGCAAGGCTGCCAAAAAGCACACGGGAAACATTGTTCTCCCTTGCCACAGACAGCAGGACATGAACAAATAGGTCTGAAGTGCAGGAAGGCAAATTTAGATCAAATCTCAGGTAAGAAGTGGAAGAACAATGGATCAAGCCATGGAATCTTCTTCACTGGGGGTTTTCAAGGAGAGGGAGTGGAGAGACATCAGCCTGGGATGGCTTAGGTTCAGCAAACATTAGGCTAGCTGACCTCTGAGGGTGCTTTCAACTGTACAAATATACAACAGGCAACTAAACAAGCTGCATGAAAAGATGCTGGATTGCTCTTAGCACGTTACTCAGTGCATTATTTGGGTAAAAGAGGTTAGCTTCTCGGGCCTTCTCAACAGAGATGTTTTAAAAAGTGTGATTTTCTGTTCAGTTGAGTATCTGTGCTCAGATGTTGAGAACATAGAATTGTTACTATTATTATTTTTTACTTGTATGATTATTGCACTTGATGCCTTAGTCACATCCAGGACTCCTTTGCATTTAGCACTGTACAAATGCAGGGCAAGGAGAAAAGGCCCTGCCCCAAGGTGCTTATTATCTAAGCCAGAAATCAACAGCCAGATACAACTGGATCACAACAAGCCAGTAAAACAATAGCGGGCAGCATGATGGGCAGTTGTCTAGGCACACCAGTAGCCTAATCATTGCCGAGCTTTTGTGTGGGCCCCAGCATGAAGCAAATTGAAAAAAAGATCTGAAGAAGAAAATTGAAGTGTTTTTTTGGAAGTTTTAGGGGAGTTCTTCCCAATGGTGAGGGGCAGCATGGGGGAAAGCACAAAGAGAGTGACATGGTGAGTCAACTCTGCTTAAGAAAGGACAGATAGGAAGGAGATAGGCTGTGAAAAGCTTTGGAAATGAGGCCAAGTTGTTTGTTGTTGATATGATAGAGAAGAAGGAATCAATGCAGAGATTCAAAGAGAAGGTTTAACGTGATGGGCAAGGAAAATGACTTTTGAAGCAGCATCATGAATGGATTTAAGAGAGGTAAAGGTTACATTTGTCAAACCTAGAGAAAGAATCCTGCAGTAATTGAGACATACGATTGGAAACACCTGGGTAAGAGTTTTAGCCATGTGGATTGATAGGACAGGCTGTATCTGAGAGATGTTAGGCAGCAAGAAACTGCATGACTTCAAGCTTGGATGTGAAGATCTAGAGAGAGGAGTACTGATCATGTGCAGATTGTGGACATGAGTGACAGGTAGGATAGTGATTGAGAAAGAAGGTAAAGGGGAGGACACTGAGGTAGAGAACGGCTGATTGCTATAGTGATGCTAGATGCAGGCTTAGATTTGGGGGTGGGGCACAGGAAAAAAATGTGGGTTATCTATAGAACGGGTCCTTCCTTTTCTGACTCAGATGAACTGATCCTTCTTCTTCCTGAGAGTCTCCAGATTTCACCCTACATTTCAAAAGAAGCTTCTAATTTTGGAGACCTCAAATTCTTCAGACAGAGGCAGCAAGATAGGGCATTATCATATGCCTAAAAATTAGACCAAAACATATTCAAGGGTGTCTCCGCACCTTCACACTGCTAGTTTCTAGTCTTGGGTCCATCCCACTAAATCATGGTGCCAAATGGACTAGAGAACTTCCTTAATACCAAGGCATGCTTTGGGCTCTTGGACTATTATAGTACAATATTATCTTAAAGGTCATCACTAACCCTCCTAGTGACTGATTTTATTCATTTTAATTACAAGACCAATATCAGGGAATTCAGGAAAAGAGTCTTTTAAAGTCAGACAGAGAGCAGCTTTCTGTGGAAGGGCTTAAATGCACTATTATAGGTTGTGGTGCCGACCAAATATGATTAGAAAAATAGAAAAATGTGCTTTTGGCTTGGTAGGTTTATAGAAAGGAAAGAACCTCAGGCAAATCCCACAGTCAGCAAAGGAAAAGACAGGTAAACATTGGCTCAGAATATTAGATTCATTTACTCCTATCAGCTACAGTAAATTCTGATAGAAGAAGGCACCCATCCTCCCTGTCTAACCACAAGAGGGACATCCTGTATTTTCTACGTAATGAAATATATCATGCTGCCAGTAGCACACAATGAGGCAAGAAACTCTTCTGGCTAAAATGTTGAAAGCACACTTGTTTTTTTGTCAGGTATCTGCTGCATGGGCACAAACTAAGTATAGCTAAAGGCAATACATAATGCTAAAGAGTCCCTTAGCCACCTGCATACAGGGATGCTGTCACATGAGAAGGGTAAAGAACTGCCAAAAGACAGCATTACCTCAGCATTACCTTATTACTTCTTACTCACTCTCTACTTCACAGTAAAGTTTCTGTCTAGAAGACTGGTTTTCAACCTGTGGTCCGTGGAGCCCTGGGGGGGTCTTCAGACTATGAATGTCTAAGGGGTCCATGAAAGATGACTATGGTTGATCAAAAATTGCTAGTGTATGATGACTATGGTTGATCAAATATGTGAATACCCACACTTACAATTCAGGGGGGTTCACACCTCCATTTGAAATTTCCGCAGGGGTCTGCACCTCCATTCAAATGTTTTAGGGGTTGCAAATGAAAAAAAGACTGAAAACCACTGATTTAGCACCTTCCCCAGTCCCTTTCTGAAGGGCCTCTGATGAAGTCTAGACAAAGGACTTAATTTTTCCTGATAGCTTCTCCTATCAACATGACTCTTTGCATTAGCAATCAAACGTCTTCCCAACAGTCACCAAGAACAATAATCTGAACACAGGAGAGAGGAATTTATTTTACAGGAGTTACATGGATTTTTGTTCATATTGCACAGGATTGAAAGGATTACATATTACATCAGAAAACCAGAGCCGACGAGTACCCACAAATCTAACTGAAGTTAATGCAACGTCCCAGGGGTTGTTATTGAGAAATCAAGATCCCAGTAGTTTTTCTGTACCCTGCATTTACATTAATCGGGTTAACCACAGTGGCATTGCTTCTTCCCCTTTGAGAAGAGGAGGCAGCAGCATGCATCCCAGTGGGACAGCTTCAAGAGGAGAGCTGGAAGGGGCCCTGAGAAGCGCAGATCCCAAGACAAGGCAGTCAAGCATTTTACTGCAAGATCATAGATGTAATTCAGACCTCTTTGGGTGAGGCAGGCTTAGAATTTGGGTTTCCTACCCCTTGGACAACTGCTCTGACCACTTGTCTTGCAAAGCAGAAGGCAGGATGATTGCCTTTTACTCCCTATGCATACATGCACCCCTGAGAGCTCCTATTCCACCCCAGGGAGGCTGAGAGTCTGAAAGCTGCCTAAGCACCAGCAATCGTACTCAGTCATACTCAGAGAGTGGTGGTGGACGGGTCATATTCGACCTGGGGGGAAGTGGGCAGCGGAGTCCCCCAGGGCTCGGTCCTTGGGCTCGCGCTGTTCAATTTCTTTATCAGCGATTTGGACGACAGGGTGAAAAGCAACCTGTTCAAATTTGCTGATGATACGAAAATATGGGGAGACGTGGGCACGTTAGCAGAGAGGGAGAGACTGCAGAAAGACCTGGATAGGTTGCAGGGGTGGGCTAACAAAAACAGGATGCGAATCAATACGGACAAGTGCAGGGTGCTGCACTTGGGCAGTAGTAACCGGCAACACCCTTATAAGATGGGAAACTCCCTTCTTGAGAGCATGGAGGCAGAAAGGGATCTTGGAGTCATTATTGACTCCAAGATGAACAAAGTCCTGAGCTTGACCAGGAGTTTGCCCAGGAACTGGCTGAGGCAGCTTGCTCCAGGACCATGGTTGTCATGGGTGACTTCAATTACCCGGACATCTCGTGGGAGGATCGCTCAGCAAAATCTGAGCGGTCGCAGAGCTTCCTCTCATGCGTGGATGGCGTCTACCTGACTCAAGAAGTCTATGGGCCAACAAGAGGCAAAGCGCTGCTCGACCTGGTACTGGCTACTGGGGATGACCTAGTCGGCGACCTAGTGATCGATGGGAAGCTGGGTGACAGCGACCACGAGCTGATCACCTTCACCATCCGCCGAAAAGCTGGCAAGT
>NW_005842240.1:1486578-1505926 GCF_000455745.1 Alligator sinensis | reverse complement strand
TGCTTCCAGTTTTGGGCTCCACAATTCAAAAAGGATGTGGAGAAGCTTGAGAGAGTCCAGAGAAGAGCCACGCGCATGATCAGAGGTCAGGGAAGCAGACCCTACGATGACAGGCTGAGAGCCCTGGGGCTCTTTAGCCTGGAAAAGCGCAGGCTCAGGGGTGATCTGATGGCCACCTACAGGTTTATCAGGGGTGACCACCAGTATCTGGGGGAACGTTTGTTCACCAGAGCGCCCCAAGGGATGACGAGGTCGAATGGTCACAAACTACTTCAAGATCGTTTCAGGCTGGACATAAGGAAGAATTTCTTTACTGTCCGAGCCCCCAAGGTCTGGAACAGCCTGCCACCGGAGGTGGTTCAAGCGCCTTCATTAAACACCTTCAAGATGAAACTGGATGCTTATCTTGCTGGGATCCTATGACCCCAGCTGACTTGCTGCCCTTTGGGCGGGGGGCTGGACTCGATGATCTTCCGAGGTCCCTTCCAGACCTCATGTCTATGAAATCTATGAAAGTCTATGAAATCTATGAGCCGACAACGCGAGGTCACGGTCAGCAGGTCTAACCGGACCATATCGTGCATTCACAGGTGTATCTCAAGAAGGGCCAAGGAGGTGATCCTCCCCCTCTACATGACACTGGGTAGGCCGCAGCTGGAGTACTGTGTCCAGTTCTGGGCACCCCACTTCAAGAGGGATGTGGACAACATTGAGAGGGTCCAAAGGAGGGCCACCCTCCTTGTTTTTGCTCACTTAGTTTCTCTTCATTTCATCGTACATCTCAGCCCAAGGATCAGGCATAGCTTTGACACCAGGTGGGCCTCTCCCCTGAGTGGTACAATACTGACCTGCACCGTGTTCGGCAATGAAGGTAAAGGCAGCATTGTGTATTAATTGTATTGGCACATCCCAGCAGAGAATAATGTCAGTGCCTTGTAGATGTATGGCTTCAATTTTTCCTTTAAAGTACGGATCGAGTAATGCTGTCAGCATACATTTATTTCTGTTGCTGGAGCGTGTCCATCTTCAGTCTGAAGTCAGTTTAACAGCTATTCCCTTTCAGTGGCCTTCTAACACAGCTCTTGTATCATGTGGGGTTGCTGTTTGCTCTAGCAAATGTAGCTATGTGATGGTGACAAAACTGGGAAAAAACTGGCAAGAAATTCCACTAAGTGAAGTCCTGTCTTCTTCTCCATTCAGGTCCAGTTTGCTATTGCAATACTTACACCTGCAGTCACAAGTAGCAAAGATTCAGCGAGTTGAAACCTCATCCTTCTCCTGATGCTTATTGTGTTGTTATTTTTTTCCATTATAGACCAGGCACTGGCAGTAATTTTCTATACTTAGCAAGTATGAACTTGGCCACAAATGTTATGGCATACCCATAACATGGAGCGTATACACCATGGATAAGCCAGGGTTAAACAGCGAGCAATGCTTCGGAGTTGTGGTATGTTCACAGGACATGTTGATGTCATTGTGTAGCTCAGAAGACAGGGTCGATTTACATTTTATAGACTAAATCAGAGATGTTTAGCATAAGCTTTTGGAAGCAGCAGGCTTACTTCCTCAGATGCTGTGAAGGGACCATGAGAAGCAGAGCTGCCAAAAAGTGATTAGAATACAAAGGGTAAGGAAGGGAGAAGGAAAAGGAAGGGGGCACTGCTGAGAGAGGCAAGGTCGGTAGGAAAGAGAAAAACAAAGCAGTTGACCCATTGAGGGACACAGAGGCTATGAAAGCTAATGTAGAGAATGGGAAGGTCCCTTCACAGCATTGGAGGAAGTAAGCCCACTGCTTACAAATGATGCTCTACACCTCTGATCTATCTATGAGGTCCAAATCTACCCTGTCTTCTTTCTAACGTCAGACTACAAGAGCTAACTACCTCTCGCTGCTCATTGAACAGCGCATCAGCAGTAGGTTCTTGTACCTTTTATAAATTTCCAGGTCACCCTGGATATCCAAACGGGTCAGCCTGAATGTATTTGGGGAAGGGAAAGCAGGGATAGAGACAGCTTTGAAATAAATTCACCCAGTGTGCTGTCTTCCTTGTGTTACATGTGTTGGGCCCATTCCTCCAAACCTTTAAAACAACACAGTCCCAGTGACTTCAGGCATCTTTACTTTGGGCTCAGGGATGGGAGAGAGGGGGTTGCTTTAAATAGAACAGTTGTCAGAAACCACTCGAATTAAAGCACTCGCAATGTCCTGTGTATTCAGTGTCCCCACACTTCAAAATGGTGGCAAGGGCACTTTAACTACAGCTCAATCAATGAACTTTAGTTAAAGTGCCCCCACTGCCATTTTGAAGCATGGGGACACTGAATACATATGACACAAAGGCTGCTGGAGCACACTTCAGCAGACTAATCGAGTCTGCTCCAACACGTTCTAAGTAGCTAGATGCCCTTCATGACTACACGTAGCAATAAGACTTTGGAGGATTGAATCCATTAACATACGGCAAGTCTTTAAACCTGGATGAAAGAAAAGTGCTGGAAACTGGTAATGCTGGTAGCATGGGGACATACCTGGAAGATGTGATGCGCCTGGCAGAATGTCCTTTTACTAAGAGCTTGTAGAAAATGATATCGATGAGTTGGGATTAAGTCTGGCATGTGGTAATAAAATAGGCAAGTCATTATTATACTTGATAAATATAACATAAAGATTCAACACTCCTGACTTATTAACTAAGAACAAGAGCTAATAATACGCATCCTTGGAAACTGTCAAGCAATCTTTCAGCAAAATCAGAAAAAGCCAGAACTGACATTCTTGACAGGGACAAAATAAAACCATAAACAGGAAAACAAAAACACCCATTCAAAAAGAGGATCTTCATTTGTAGCAAACCCCCCAGTTTTTCTTTTTTTTTTCTTTTAAAATGCATTCCCTCCCCTTCCCCAACCATTTCTGACTAAGACACAGGATAAGCTTCAGCATTTTATTTTGGTAGCAAGTTGTATTTGTTTTGTTTTTTCTCCTTCTTTATATTGTATAATTATTATGTTTATATCGATTCTTACTGTTCTATATTACTGTTTTACTGGTACTATATGATTTAGGCCTACATATATAAGTTAGCATAAGTCACGTCAAGTTTCCATTTTGTTTGTCAAATCTCCATCCTGTCCCCAGGCCCGGTTGTGTAACCCATGTCTCACACCTACCCGTCCTATGTAACTTGGTTCCTGAATGAATGGGGATGAATGAGGGTGCTTGAAAGACAATGGCAGTAGGTCTAAAAATAGCTCCCTCTGAATGACCGAACCATCAACACCAATACCTGGACCAGCGACTCAGGCCTTGGGACCACCCTCAGCATTCAAGAAACAAAAGATGAGGCAACCCATCATTGTGCCAGGCTACACATGCTCAGTAAGAACACCTGGAGGCCTCTGGGACAGGACTGACATTGCCTGGACAGGCCCTCCCCATAGGAGATCAGAGGTAGTCTGTCCCATAAAAGGAGTAGTGAAGACTGTCTCCTTGGGACGCCCTCTCCATCTGGACCAGCACCCCCACCCAGAGGCCCTGCTGGCGACCCCCTCTGCACAACACTTACTGGACAAAGACCCCTTTCCAGCCTGGATAGGTAGCTATCACCTCCACCCCCTCTTCAACCAAGGACTTGGGCTCTGTTTCTCTTCCCTACCTGGACTCCAACCCTTCCACTGAGTCTCTTTCTCCTGCTGCCATTGTGAGTGTTTGTGTGTGTATGTGTGCATGTGTGTGTGAACCAATAAATTCATGGGGCTGTATAGTGTGTTGTCTGTTTAATAAAACTGTTATTTGGGCCCCTAAGTTGGATTTTACTTTACTCTGGTTTGGCCCTGCTTCAATCACTGCTCCTTGCCCTTCTAACTTCTGTCTCATTTCTCCCTCTCCTGCTTCTGGCTCACTGCCACCTCCAACACCTGTCCTGAGCTCCTCTCTGCCTCCAACCCCCCTGTTTCTTTGCTACTGTCTTATCCCCACTGCCTTTTCCTTTTCCCCTGAGCAACCAGCTTTCTGCCTCAGTTTCTTTCCTGGCTGTCTCCTCCTTGCCACCACTTATCTGTCTCCCCCGCCAATATCTCAGCTGTCTGCCTCAGTTTCCAGCCCCAGTCTACCTTAAGTATACCCAAGCCTCAGTTCCTCAGCCAGCTTCTCTGTAGTCCACTGGTTCTAATCCTGGTTCTGGCAACTTTCAATCCCTACACTTTATCTCTCTCTCTCACCTGAACCTTCCCCCAAGCACACACATACACACTGTACCATCCAAGTTAGGAACTTACCTGTGTGTATGTGTAGGTGGGTTGTATGTGTGTGAACTGGTGAGAGTGTGTGTGTGTGTATATATATGTCATTGTGTGCATGATATATGAATTAGTGATCTGTGTCTAACCTTTGGGGTGTATAGTGTGTGTGCTTGAATTTGTGATAGGTATGCATGTGCCTAGGCTGGTTTGGATGTGTATGTGCCTGAGCTGGTAGTGTGTGTGTGTATGCACCTAATAGATTTGTGTGTTTGGATATGTGCAATTGTGTCACACCCTCCTTTCTAACAGCATAATATTGAGATCCTGAGAGTTGGCCTGACCCCACAGGGTGACACCATTTATCATAAAAGAGAATGAAAGAAAGAAAGTTTGTGTGAGTCAGAAAAAACAGAAAGAGAAAGAGAGTGAGAAAACATTGCACCGATATAAAAAATGGGTTACATTTTCAATGGGAAGAGCTGCAGTAATAGATGCAGAGAAATTTGCAGGAGAAGAATACAGAAGCAATATATTACATATACATGTGAAAGAAAAACAATGTGAAGACAAAACAGAAAAGTAGTGAAGCTAAAAGAGGAGCATGATAATAGCTTTGCTTGATTTCCGAGCATTTAATATCCATGAAGATGGAGCCAGCTGATGGTAGGAATGAATAAGCAGATCCAGATATCTGTTAGATGCACTTGAAGCTGAGAATTCAAAATGACAAGTAGAGCTTTCTGCCATGCTTGGTGGACTCTGCGGCAAGTGGCACTTACAATTCATTCCAAAAGAAAACATGTGATGGAGCTGAAGATCCTAGAGGGGGAAAAACCCATACTGTTCTGACTGACCACTTCTCTCAAATAAAAATGTCAAGCAAGTTTGACCAAAAGTGGATTCTTATTGATGACTGTGAAAATCTATGACAAATAATGTGTAGACGTAAATTCATGGGATTGGACCCTGGGATCAGGAAGCAAATCCCAAAACATCATTCAACAACCAAATTCTGGAGAAAATCTCTTTGCAGGATAGAACTGACATTGGACCATAGAAAAGTTGCCCCAAACCACCAGAAAGCCAGGAAGTCTGTCAATAAATGAAATGATTCTGGGTCTAGTACATCACTAACCTATTTAATAGCACAGGAGCTAAAATGGGTAAAGGGGCCTACAGCACACAATCACTCCACAGTAATGAAGTGCAGAGCCAGGGTTTGGTGGGTTTGCAGCATATTGACAGGGAAGTCTCGTTTAGGCCACCATCCTGTCTGAAATATAAGAACCTGAGCACTAACAGTAACATTTCAGTGGAAGAGAGGACAGAGTACACAGAAAGTTGATAGGTATTATCAATCAATACTCATAAACCTGCCTCTGTGCATAGGGTTCAACTTGCACAAGTGTCATAGTATCCTCCTTTCTACTCTATTCTTCTGGGACAAAAACTTGCCCTAGATTCCTAAGAGTATTAGAGGGAAAGGTGGAGTAATAGTTGTGAAGTATAGATTCGCTCCAGGGACAATTTCCTTGTAGCATGACTTGATGATGGCCCTGTGACACTCTCCACTCAGTGTTTTCTACAGTGGCAACATTTGCTGAATGTAGTAGGGGGTCTGACTGTGCCCTGAAGTCTAGCCGTGCTCCTGTAGGGTCATGGGGTGGTACCAGCTTCTGCAACTCATTAGAGTATATCAGAAGTAGACAGGTCTATCAGGAGTATACAGCTGCCTCAGCTCAGTAGGGGGAGGATTTTCTACTAGGACAATAGAGGGAAGCAGCAGTAGCCTTAGGTCTGAAGAACATCTGGTTAAGAGTTAAAGGCGTCTGAGTATCTATGACATGCCATGTTTTGTAGCTCATATCACCTCAGTTTATTAAAAGAGATCATTACTCTATGTCAGCTTATAGTTTGATCATCATGTGAATGCTCAAGCAGATCTGTTTGAGGGCACTAACATGGCAGTCTATTTTTAATGACAATTAAGGCACACTCTTTGTTGACAATTTATTGATAAATTAACTTGTAGCTTTGGATTCAGAGTTTGCATCTTTCCATAACTGGGACAGAGTTCTCATTATGATTTATTGCAATCCTTATTATGATTAATAGAACCACATGTTTTTTATCTCCTAAGGAATGAAGGCAGGATGCCTATTATGTTTAAGAAAAGGAATTATTTATCCCAATCCGCTTGGTTTCGGTGTTCAGTGTGAAGGTTTTATGCAGCGCCAGTTTTCACTAAGGTTAATGAGTAGAGGTGTGCAAAATGGGCGGCATTCAATTAGGATTCGGATTCAGACCAAATTGGAAACAGTAATTCAATTAGTTGATTGGGATCACTGTCTCCAATTCGATTTGGCTGAATCCAAATTGGACGATTCGATGCTGATTCAGAGAATCAGCAATTCGGACATAGACACAGCATTAAATGTTTTTTCTACATACCTTGAGGTACCAGGCGGCTCGTGAATGCTGCGATCATGGGGCAGATGGAGCGTCCCACAGGAGAGTGTGTGTGTGTGTGTGTGGGGGGGGGTCCCCGCGTGCTCGGTGGTGAACCCAGAAATGATCCAAATGTACTTATGGTCGACTTCTGGGTCTGCCACTGAGCGCCCTAGGGGGTCCCCCACACCCCTCCCAGCTCAGTGATCAGCTGCAGGGGGACCCTAGGTGCCCCCCCAGACCGAGGAGACACCAGTAATTGAGCTGGAGGGGTGCCCCCCCCCGCACTCCCCAGAAGACCCAAAAGTGGACCAGAAATGCTTCTGGTCCACTTCTGGGTCTGCTGCCAAGCATGCTGGGGACGTCCCTGCACTCCTGTGGGACACTCCATCTGCCCCACAATCTCAACATTCATGAGCCGCCTGCTACCTTGAAGTATGTAGAAAAAACATTTAAAACTATGTCTATGTCCAAATCACCGAATCTTTCCGAATCGATCTGGAGGGTTCTGATTCAATTTGGAGAGATTAAAGGGTCTCCTGATTCGATTTGGATTCAGAGATTCTACCACCGAATTGGGCTGCATCTCCGCTGAATGGAATCAGTGACCAAAGCTTCACACAGCCCTATTAATCAGTTAACGTGTCCATTTGTTGCAGCTCAGATCCTCAGTAAGTGTGAGTCCATAGCTCCATTAATTACTTGATGTTCCTGCAATACAGCTCAGAACAATGCACTTCCTTTATACTATTGCAGAATAACATCCTATTGATTTACTAGCACCTTATCAATGCAGCTATATCAATTTACAGTGTTTTGCAATCTGGCCTCAAATCCCCACCGCACAGTTTATACAGTTTTACCTGTGTGAATTCAGGATCACGTCAGGTGCATACGTATATGATACGATATACTGGATTTTGAATTTTTGCATTCTAAATTCCATTAAAGTTTCTTTCAACAGTTATCTAGTGAGTCTGTTCAGAAGAAGAAAACTTAATAGCAGTTTAGTTGTATTGGTGGGATAGTAACATACAATACATGAATGTGATTCACTTTTATCTGCATTGTTGTCTATCTCAGAATGTAAATTCAGAGTTAAAAAGGAACGGTTTTAGGAGTACCATGCTCATATTTATTTTAATTCTCCATCCTTCTGGCTTTTTACATGTCATTTTTATTTTTATTTTAATATTACTATTAATATTAAAATGTAGCATCCAACACATAAATGCAGGTTGGTGCTTTGTGTGCAGGGACATCAAGTAACCATGAAGGAAGGTGAAAGTCCTCAAATGATCATGCACCACTGTCATGAATGAGGGCATCAGTGGGAGCAGAGAGATGTCCAAGAGGAGCAATGAGCACCTCAGTAGCTCCATTGAGACAGGAGCTTTAAAAACTGTGATTACTTCCAGATGTAATAGTGCCAAAGAGATGTAAGGAAGCCAGGAAGAATAAAGAAAAGGCAAATAAATATAATTAAAGGCTGAAGGACAAAGACCTTGGGCCTAGATCCTCAATGGTATGGAGATGCCTAACACCAGCAGAAAGCAATGATCAGTTATGGATTGATTATTGATTCAGTGAACAACTGTGAGCAAATATTTAAACATATAAACAGGAATGATGGGGAAGAATTATACAACATAACATTAGTCAGTCAGGGCTCTTAGAGGCTTTGATTTTGGAAATTCTTCAAAAAAGCAAATGCTTAAAATAAAGACTCTAGTCATGTTGATTGCAAAGGTAACTCTTCAAATAGGAAGTGGGATTGGACCTTTGCACTGCTGATTTTTTTCAGACATTGCCTATGTCACTGGAGGAAAGGAGTTAGGATAGCCATTCTGACTGACTGTTTCACATGAACAACGTTAGTTCTTTATTTTAGCTCCACTCACAAAGTCAGTGATTCTCAACCAGGGTGTCATGGCACCATGAGTTGCTGTAAGATCCTTTTAAGGTACCTCCCAATATTAGCACTATTAGGTGAACTAACACCTACATGATTCACAAGATAAACCCAAATATTTTAAATAAGCATCCAAAGTATCAAAACCATTCTGACCGGTTGTGGTCTTTCTGCATTCTTTGCGAGAGAAAAATTGCTGTGTTGTTTTTCTACAGTCAAGACATGAGTGAAAACTAAGAGCTGGTGTTTTCTAAGTGGTACCTTCAGTCTAACAATGGGGACCTTGAGTCTAAAAAGGTTGAAAACCACTGAACTAAACAAATGAAAACCCTGAAATTCAGCAGCATACCTACCTTAGTCTTGATTCTTATCTCACTAACAGAAAACTGAATTCACTGGAGTTTCCCCAGTGTGAAGCTAGAATCAGGCCCTATAGCTATAATCATTTATAGGACTCGCTTTATACGAGGACAGTGGCTGACGTGGCTCCCTAGTAGCAGACCGAGGCCCCATCACCCCACTGCTATAAAAATATAACAATATTTTATATGTAAGAGTGATAACAGCTTAATGGTTCCCCTCACTTCCTGGGTGACTGAAACCAGGCTCATGCCTCATAACGCACCTGAGGAATGTGAATCTGATATCTCTGCAGACACCTTACTTTTTATGATTGCTTCCATAGTTCATTGCAAATTTATAACCAGGGCAGCAGGTTGAGTTATTTAGGTGTTTTTAATAGTGTGCAGGTTTGCGTGTGTAGAATAGGTTTAACAGGTTTTGTATGTGAAGAAGGACAAAGCTACACTGAGCTGCAGATGGGAATGTATTGCCTCAAAGATTTTTTTTTTTTATTTTCTCATTTTCATTCATTACCCCACATCCCTTTTTCTCTTTCTTTCCAGCCTCTAATTAGATGTCTTGCAGGCATCAGCTCTGTCAGAGACTCCTCAGAAAAAAGAGGAAGAAATAAGAAGATACAGTCGTTTTTAGTGTGCTCTACTTGTAACAGCAGGACCTTTCCTAAGGTTGGCTACAGCTGGCTGCACTTGAGCTCTGTTATCTGAATCTAACTGGATTCAGCTCTGAAAAATTAAAAGTTTAACTCGACTCCTTGCTTTCTCTATGTCACTCTTTAGCCACTACTGTTGATCAAACCACCCTGACCGCTGTTTTTCAAGACTGGAAATTGGACACCATCTTTGACTTTGCTCCCAGCCAGGCCCTGTCCAAACTCATTACTTCTTCCACAACATCTCTGAGATACAGTGTTTTCTAGGATGAGTCAATAAATGCATTTGCATTGTCAAATTGTAGTTCACTTGTAAATACTTTTGCTATATGGGCTCCACGTGCAAGTTTTGTCCTCTTTTCCCTCTTCGCCTCAGCCATCTATAATTCAGAGAATCACCCCATCTTCATAACTACCATCTTTTTGCTGTCAGGCTGGTTCATTTTATTTGCTTTCTGTGCTCTTTGCTTCTGAGTACTACAGGCACTGAAGGACATGATTAGGTTTCTTAGAGTATAGCTATATCAAAGTTTTAACAGCAGCTTATAAAGGCATCTGAACTCATTTAAAACTAGCTAGTTGAAATATGGCTACCAGTGTATCTCACACCATGGAGCTTTTGTGAGCTTGCAGCCCTAGTATTTACCAGGTTTTCGGGAAGGTTTTGCAATACGTTGTCACAGTGACATCATTAGCTAATGTAAAGCTAGCTCTGGCAGGTTTACTTTAGCTGTAGTCATGCTTGGACTGCAAAATAGACAGGGGAGAAGCTAGGGGAACGTGTGCGGGGAGTTGAGTCACACCCCGATCTGGCTGTGTGACATGTGCAGGGAGCTCTCTGAGCTCACCAGCTCAACACCATGGCTGCTGCCAGAGCCTGGAGAGATGCAGCTCTGGAACGCAAGGATAAACACAGCTACTGTTCACTTCCCCTTTCCCTTCTGCCACCGGCAGACCAGAGGGTGAATGTGAGAGTGGCAATGGTGTTCATCCCCTTGATTCCAGACCCCTGCCAGCCTAGGCTCTGGCAACTGCACTGAGCCAGTGACCTCAGGGAGCTTGCTGCTTGCATGCCACACAGCTGTAGGAGGATGTGGTTGCACCCTCCACCCAGCACTTTCCTTTGGATCTGCCCATGAGACATCCCCTACTCTATGTCTTTTGCTTGAAAGAAACATGCAGTATGACTAAAAAGCACAAGTTAGACAGGCTGCCACCATGCTGGGACATGCAAAGTCTGGCCAGATGGGCTTGCACCAAAACTAAAAGCACAGCACTGTGCTCACACCAATACTAATGCAACTATACTGCCCGCAGAGAAGAATATGCTACGTCAGTGGTCTCCAACATTTTTAAGTAGGAGATCACTTTTGGCATTTAAAAGCAACTCAAGATCTACTACCCTCCTGCCACCACCCCTCCTCCCCTTGCCCCCGCCCAGCAGGTAAGTCTGTGGGGAGGGAGCAGGGGAGGGGGGGATGCAGATTGAGGCAGAGGGAAAAAAAATTATTTGGGGGCATGCCTCCCCAACAGATAAGTCTGACCCGGCCAAGGCCCCACTCAACGTACCCCTGCTTCTGCCTCTGCAGCACTGTCCTGTACCGCAAGTGCCTCGATCTAGCCCGTGCCCCTTCCCTCCCCCGCAGACTGACCTGCTGGGCTGGGGCACATGCGTGCATGCACGTGGGCACTTAGCCCCCCCACCCCAGCTTTGCATCCACTTCAAGAGGCTCTGAGATCTACTGCAAGAAGCTCCAAGATCTACCGGTGGATCGAGACCCACTGGTTGGTGACCACCGTGCTACATGATTGAGCACAACGCTGCCATGCCACATGTAGACATACCTTCACCTTCCTGCCTTGCAGTTTGTGTTTGAATTATTTGTCAGGCTACTGAGTTATGCAAAGGCCCTCTTTTTCCCTTGTCCTATCACAGGGCATGATACGATAAGCATAAAGCTGGAGCCTCAGCTGATGCCAAACAGGATTGGCTTCAGTGGAACAATGCCCGTTTCATCAGTGGAAGATTGAAGTCTGAAGGCTCTTCATCACTCAGGCTCCAAGTCTCTGCCTGAGTAAACTTAAGCCCAGATCCTCAGAAGTGTTCAGGTGCCTAACTTCCCCTGAAACCCCACTGGTGATGAACTAACTTGGAGTGAAATTTTCAAAGGTATTTAGGCACCAGAAAAGAAGTAAGGAGGTCAGTGGGGAAGTTCAAAGGGCACCAAGCAAGCTAGAGTTGAAATCAAGGGGAGTTAGGCTCCCAACCTGCTTAGGTGATTTTGAAACTTTCGCTAGACTCCTGTTTGTAGCTTTAGGTAGCTAAGTATCTCTAGTAATCTCAGTTTTCTTATTCAACACAAAGAAATACACTGTGAACTATAGGTCATCAAGCATCATAAAATCCTGTCATTGTTGACAAAGGAATAGGTTGTCATAAAATTGGTGAGTCATAGAAAAATAGGGCCTCAAGAAAAATAGGTCATCTGATTCATTGTCCAGCTCAAGGCAGGATCATCCTTGTCTAAATAACTCATTGAAGTGTTTGCTTACCTGCTCTTAAAAATTATAGTAAAAGTTCTGAATTTCTTAATGTTCCCCCACCTGCTGTTAGGCTGTGCAGCAGCGAATTAAAAATCTGGAAGATAAAATACCGCCTCAGTCAAGGTCAACTGTTATAATATAATGTATCTGTTAGAAAATAGTAATGATCTATATTTACTAATAATCAAGACAATCTTCATTTTTTTCATTTTCACAAGTATGTCAAATTTTTGCATTTTTGCAGGACTCAGAGACTCCATTTTTGCATTTCCACAATGTGTTTCATCATTTCCTGATTTTCTCATTTGTCCTGCCTCAACAGATATCTGTAAAGAGCAAGCTGTAGCTTTGCTGACCTCATTAATATTTGATGGATGACTCTTCTTCTGCGAATCCGAGCATATTCCATGCTAATTGCTGCATTATACAAAATAAGAGCATGCCAGGAAAACAGTGCAGGCTCTTTGAGAAAGAATATAACATCACACCACCACATCAACACATTTTTTGTTATTGTCGTCCAAATGCTACCTTTCCATTCTATTTCATATGGAAATTTGGGAACCTATTCTATAAGGTTGTTGATGGCAACAGGCACCTTGCAAGGTGGAAACCGCAGTGTTTTCTGCATAATAAAACTTTACAAGCATTGGAGTCAGGAAAGAATAGCCTGGGGGGTCTTTAGGGAGGCAAATACAAAGCACTAGGTTCTGTTAACCTTACTTATTACATATTACACCTTAATGCCCAGCTCAGTTCATTGCAGTGATACTGTAGAGGGGAAAAAATGAATAAGGAAGGTAGAATTTGACCCCAAATGACATGCACAATATCACACATGACATAAATTGCAGACCTGGGAACAGAATTCACATTTCCTGGCACTTTAGCGGGTTCTTTAACAACACAGCTATGCTGCCATGATTTAAAATGGGTGTCAGAGCTAATTTATTGAGAAGGTAACTTCTGTGACCTAAAAAGAGGAACAAATACATTGATTAAAACATAATATACAGGCTAAAATGAAATTAGCCAGAAGCCATATGTTATTAAAACCACATTCTGACCACGTAGCTTAGCCATACAGCAGTGATTTGTCAGCAGTCAAACATAAGAAGGTGGAATGGATTGCCTGATTATGAATGAATAGTGTCTTGATCCTCAAAATTTCGCTACGCTGGTATTTTATTATTTATTTTTTTAACTTGGCATTGTGAGCCACCTGCAGAGTCAATGACCTGAATGGATTTCTACTTATAAATAAAGCTTAATTCTGCATTGGCACATGTATGAATATTCCTTGCATAAAATGAATCACTCCAAAAATGGAAGGAAAATTAGCTGGGCCATAAAATGTATGCTCGTTTCGCTCTTGGAGCTGTATTTCCATTTGAAACATAATAGGTTAATGGAATTTGTTTAGAAGAGCATCTACAAGATGATTAATAGCAGGGCCTTTGCCTCATGGGCTAATAGCTAAATATTATCTTCTACAGTGGCCTGTAGCAAAAACCTTCTTGCTAATATCCTCTGCCTTTTTTAATATTAGCAATTCACTTTGATGCTGAAAAGCCTTTTGCAGCATAACTTGTAAACCTTATAATCATTTACTGTGTTTGTCTTTCTAAATTGAGGGAAAAGGTGGTGATCCTCGTAATTAAACTGCTGCTACCAAAATTGTGGGGTGAGGACTAAAAGGGAGGTGGGGGGAGCCACACAGAGACATCCAGATTGTGCCTCTGCACCTTAGCCTTCATTGAGAAGGCAAACAAGGACCGGATGCCAGAAAGGACTTAGGTGCCTAATATACAACTTAGGCATCTAAATCCAAGTGTGAGTTGCATCAAGGCCCTCCTTAACTGCTTAGGCATCCTTAAATGCCTAAATTTTCACTTCCTCCCTGGGCCAAAGACTCAGGTTGCCTCTTACTTGGTTTCTGAACGGCCCTACAACATTTGCTCTCTGCCTGGCCCTAAGACTTTTTCCTTTTGGCTGCCCTATTGGGCAGCTTTGAGAGGAAGCAGGTAGGAAGTCTCACAGCCATGTCTGCCACATGAGCTGGCAATTAGGGTATTCTCCTGGGATATAAGACATGCAATCTCCCCTTTAGATGGTAGAAGGTCTAAGAATGAATGTCTCCCTTGCCGTAGGCAAGTGGTCTAACCACTGTGATTTTTATGTGGGAGAAGATCCCTCTTGGACATCTCTAAGGTCAAAAGAAATGCTGCTAAGACATGATTGCCTTATGCAGTCAGAAGCCATCTTATGTTCTGGCAAAATTAATATACTCCATTCATTGAACTGAATGGGGAACCACCTGTCCCTGTATAACCGAAGCATCTATGTCCTGCCCATTAAAATGAATGGGAGAACTGTATGCCCTCTAAGACAAAGCAGAATTTTCCCCAGGGGATGCTTGAGTTGCATATTTGTGCCCCACTGAAAGTATAGGAAAACTGTGTGTCTGCAGAGGTGAAATCAGATGCTTCCTTAATTGTGGTTATCTGCATCAGGACCTTGCCAGCAGCTTAATATTAGACATTGAGGGCATGTCCCCACAAGTGCACGCGTGCGGTTTGCAGTGTTGCAAACTGAATGCAGCACACACGCACACCAGGTCTGTGTGAAATTTCACCAGCTGTTTTGTTTCAACGCTGTTTCGACTCGTTTCAAGCTCGAAACAGCAAAATCGAAATGAAATAAAGGGCTTCCAGACAGCTTTGAAACGAAAGGAGGGCAGTCGAAACATTTCAAAATGTTTTGAAACATTTCGAGTTTCGAAGCTCAAGCTGGACTTGCCTGTAGGAAAACAGAAAGTAAGGAGAGAGAGGGAGAAGAGGGGGGAAGGACTGCTCTCATATTGACTGTGCAGCTGATCAGTGATTGTCATCCTTCCCTGAGGTCCCTTCCAATCCCAGTGCTCTGGGTGAGGGATGGAAAAACAGCATAAAAGGCAGCATTGTTTGAACTGGCCAGATTTCTGCATTGGAGTCTGACAGTTACTGAGCTATGTCTTCAAGCAGCTCAGGAACATTATTTCATAGATTTCATAGACATCAGGGCTGGAAGGGACCTCGGAAGATCATCGAGTCCAGCCCCCTGCCCAAAGGGCAGGAAGTCAGCTGGGGTCATAGGATCCCAGCAAGTTAAGCATCCAGTTTCATCTTGAAGGTGTTCAATGTAGGCGCTTGAACCACCTCCGGTGGCAGGCTGTTCCAGACCTTGGGGGCTCGGACAGTAAAGAAGTTCTTCCTTATGTCCAGCCTGAAACGATCTTGAAGTAGTTTGTGACCATTCGACCTCGTCATCCCTTGGGGCGCTCTGGTGAACAAACGTTCCCCCAGATACTGGTGGTCACCCCTGATAAACTTGTAGGTGGCCATCAGATCACCCCTGAGCCTGCGCTTTTTCAGGCTAAAGAGCCCCAGGGCTCTCAGCCTGTCATCGTAGGGTCTGCTTCCCTGACCTCTGATCATGCGCGTGGCTCTTCTCTGGACTCTCTCAAGCTTCTCCACATCCTTTTTGAATTGTGGAGCCCAAAACTGGACGCAGTACTCCAGCTGCGGCCTCACTAAGGCCGAGTACAGGGGGAGAATGACGTCCCGGGATTTGCTTGAGAAGCATCTATGGATGCAAGCCAGCGTTTTGGTCGCTTTACTAGCCGCCGCATCGCATTGCAGGCTCATGTTCATCTTGTGGTCAATGATGACCCCCAAGTCTCTTTCTTCCATAGTGCTAGCCAACATAGCACTGCCGAGCCTATAAGGATGCTGCGGGGTTTTTTTTCATTAGACAATGAAGGCTACTACTGGCTTTGATTTAAATGATTTCCTACTAGCTAGCCTAGCCTAGCAAGTGGCATTCCATAATACCGTTCTCTTTCTTCTAGACCCTTTTCTTTTATTATTATATTCATTGATTTATTCTTTTCAATTTTATAATTATATTGGATATTACACCATACAATTTAATTTATTTAGGAAGGGAGATATGTTTATATTTTATTTCTATACATTTCTACCTTGTGGCATATACTACATACCTCATAGAATTTATATAGGAATGAAGATACATTTATACCTTGTGGCACAGACTATGATGTACCCCCCTTATATAATTTTGGCTGCTACCAAGTCACCCCTGAGCCTTCTCTTTTCTAGATTGAAAAGTCCCAAATCCCTCAGCCTTTCCTCATACAGCTTGCCCTCCAGGCATTGGATCATATGAGTGGCTCTCCTCTGGACTCTCTTAAGATTTTCCACATCCCTCCTGAAGTGGGGGGCCCAAAACTGAATGCAGTACTCCAGCTGCAGCCTCACCAAAGATGAGTAAAGTAGGAGGATGATGTCTCTGGTTTTGCTTGAGATGCACTGGTAGATGCACGCCAGAGTTTGGTTTGCTTTGCCAGCCACAGCATCGCATTGGTGACTCATATTCATCTTGTGGTCAATCAGGATCCCCAAGTCTCTTTTGGTCATGGTGCTAGCAAGTGTAGCACTGATGAGCATGTAAGTGTGTTGAGGGTTCTTCCTCCTTAGGTGCAGCATCTTACACTTCTCAACATTGAAGGCCATCCAATTTTGGCCAGCCAACCTTGAGACTGTGTCCAAGTCAGCCTGTATCCCTAGCCTGTCCTGAGGTGTGGCCACCCTCCTCCATAAATTGGATGTCATCCGTGAACTTTGCCAGTTTGCATCTGAGTCCCAACTCCAGATTGTTAATGAAGATGTTAGAGTACCAGCCCAAGTACGGAGCCCTGAAGGACTCCACTGCTCACCCTACCTCAGGTTGATTTGGTCCCGTCAACTAGAACATTTTGGGTCCAAACCCTGTAGCCAGTTGCCTAGCCATCGGACCATAAGATGCTCAAGGCCACAGTTCCCCAGCTTAGCCATGAGGCCATCATAGGGAACTAGGTCAAAGGCTTTCTTGAAATCCAGATATATGACATCCACATCATCTCCCTTGTCCAGGGCTTGTGTCACCTGGTCATAGAAGTTGAGGTTGGTCAGGCAAGACCTGCTAGTAACAAAGTCATGTTGGCTGGCCTTCAGGAGCTTGCCTTCTGTTAGTCTGGTGTTGATTGATCCCTTAATTTTCTCCAGGATTTTTCCAGGGCTGGACATCAGGCTGATTGGTCTATAATTTCCTGGGTCATCCCTCCTCCCTTTCTTGAAAATAGGAACTATATTGGCCCTTTTACAGACTTCTGGGACCTCACCCAAGTGCCCCAAATTTTCAAATATCTTTGCCAAGGGCAGCGCGCAGTGATGTTTGCCAGCTCCTTCAAGACTCTCAGGCGCATTCCATCAGGGCCCATGGACTTGTGAATGTCCAGTTACTCGAGGTGTTCCCTCACCTGATCCACATCAATTTTGGGCCTGCCACCCACTGCCAGGCTGGTCCGTGTCCTTTCTGATAGTGTGATCCCCTTGGGAGGGTGAAAAACCGATGTGAAAAAGTCATCTATGAGATTGGCCTTTTCTTGGGAGTTGGATGTTAACTGCCCCGTTTGATCCCGCAGGGGCCCAATGCTATCTTTCTTTTTTTGACTTCCCACATATCTGAAGAAGGACTTTTTGTTGTCCTTGATTCCCAAAGCTAGCCTGAGTTTTGTTCGAGCTTTGGCTTTTCTGAACTGATCCCTACTGGTGTGGGTGGGTGCTGAGTAGTCCTCTTTGGTGATGCTTCCCATTTTCCAACTGGAGTAGGCTTCTCTTTTCAGTTTAAAGAGGTCCAACAGTTCCTTATTCAGCCAAGGGGGTTTCCTTGCCCATTGATTACAGTTCATGTGAGATGGAATGGCTTTCCCTTGTGCCTCAAAGATTATGTTCTTGAGAGATGACCATTCCTCATGTACTCCTGTATATAGGGGGATATGGCCCTTAATTGCCTGACTGACCAAATCTCTGAGTTTGTGAAAGTCAGCCTTCCCAAAGTTAAGGATTTCAGTTTTACTGAGGGATGCCTCCTCTCTGGTGAACTGAGAAGGTGAACAAATCATGGTCACTGTCACCAAGCTTCCCCTTGAGCCTCAGATTGCTTACCAGGTACTCCCCTTTGGCCAGGACCAGATAGAGCAATGCCTCTCCCCTAGTTGGCCCATAGACTTCTTGTGTTAGGTAGAGGTCAGCAATGCAAGCAAGAAAGCTGTGTGACCTGTCTGATTTGGCTGTGCACTCATCCTAAGAGATGCCAGGGAAGTTGAAGTCCCCCATGACAATCATGCATCGAGAGTGCACGGCCTTGACCAGTTCCCTATTGAATTCCCAATCAATTTCTTCCTCTTGGTGGGGAGGTCTATCGTAGACTCCCACAAGTATTTTACCCTCCCCATGTTCTTCCTCTATTTTGTCCCAGAGAGTCTCAAGATGCACTTCCTGATTAGAAAACTCAATTTGCAGGGAAGTGAACTGATCCTTGACATAGAGAACAACACCTCTAGCTCTTTTCCCAAGATGATCTCTCCTGTATAAGGTATAACACTCTAAAGCAACAAACCAATCATAGGTAGAGTCCCACCAGGTCTCTTTTACCCTACGAGGTCATAGTCAGTTTCACATTAGAGAATGTCCAGTTCCTCTTGCTTGTTTCCCAAACTCTTGGCATTTGTGTATAGGCAGTTGAGTCTGCCATGAGCAGCCCCGTGCTCCCCTATGGGGTGAGGCGGGACCTTTCGTGGGCTGTCGTCAGAGCAGGTTCCCTTTGACTGCCCAAGTTATTGGTAATGTGGCTGACATGACCTGGGCTAGAACTGTTAATAGACCACCCATTCCCCAGCGGTCTTAGTTTAAAGCCCTGTCAAGAAGGTCAGACATTCTGGCCAAGAAGAGCTTCTTCCCCTTCCAGGTGAGGTGGAGGCCACCCCTTCCCAACAGTCCGCTCTCTCTGAAGTGCGGCCCACGATCAAAGAAGCCAAACCCCTTGCAATAGCACCATTGCCGGAGTCTTCTATTCACCTCACCAATACACCTTTCCCTCCAGAGCCCATGTCCTGTGACTGGGAGGATCGATGAAAAAATTGTGTGTCCCCAGAAACCTTGTATAAAAGCAAGACACTATGAAACACACCAAGAAGTGTGGTGGAAAAGCAGCTGGCAAGCCTTCAGGGGGGGCAGAAGAGAGGTAGAGGGAGAGGTATAAGTTTCCCCCCCCCCCCCCCCACCGCCGGCGCACCCTTCTTCCCC
>NW_005842240.1:1480432-1485530 GCF_000455745.1 Alligator sinensis | reverse complement strand
CAGGCTAAAGAGTCCCAGGGCTCTCAGCCTGTCATCGTAGGGTCTGTTTCCCTGACCTCTGATCATGCGCGTGGCTCTTCTCTGGACTCTCTCAAGCTTCTCCACATCCTTTTTGAATTGTGGAGCCCAAAACTGGACACAGTACTCCAGCTGCGGCCTCACTAAGGCCGAGTACAGGGGGAGAATGACGTCCCGGGATTTGCTTGAGAAGCATCTATGGATGCAAGCCAGCGTTTTGGTCGCTTTACTAGCCGCCGCATCGCATTGCAGGCTCATGTTCATCTTGTGGTCAATGATGACCCCCAAGTCTCTTTCTTCCATAGTGCTAGCCAACATAGCACTGCCGAGCCTATAAGGATGCTGCGGGGTTTTTTTTCATTAGACAATGAAGGCTACTACTGGCTTTGATTTAAATGATTTCCTACTAGCTAGCCTAGCCTAGCAAGTGGCATTCCATAATACCGTTCTCTTTCTTCTAGACCCTTTTCTTTTATTATTATATTCATTGATTTATTCTTTTCAATTTTATAATTATATTGGATATTACACCATACAATTTAATTTATTTAGGAAGGGAGATATGTTTATATTTTATTTCTATACATTTCTACCTTGTGGCATATACTACATACCTCATAGAATTTATATAGGAATGAAGATACATTTATACCTTGTGGCACAGACTATGATGTACCCCCCTTATATAATTTTGGCTGCTACCAAGTCACCCCTGAGCCTTCTCTTTTCTAGATTGAAAAGTCCCAAATCCCTCAGCCTTTCCTCATACAGCTTGCCCTCCAGGCATTGGATCATATGAGTGGCTCTCCTCTGGACTCTCTTAAGATTTTCCACATCCCTCCTGAAGTGGGGGGCCCAAAACTGAATGCAGTACTCCAGCTGCAGCCTCACCAAAGATGAGTAAAGTAGGAGGATGATGTCTCTGGTTTTGCTTGAGATGCACTGGTAGATGCACGCCAGAGTTTGGTTTGCTTTGCCAGCCACAGCATCGCATTGGTGACTCATATTCATCTTGTGGTCAATCAGGATCCCCAAGTCTCTTTTGGTCATGGTGCTAGCAAGTGTAGCACTGATGAGCATGTAAGTGTGTTGAGGGTTCTTCCTCCTTAGGTGCAGCATCTTACACTTCTCAACATTGAAGGCCATCCAATTTTGGCCAGCCAACCTTGAGACTGTGTCCAAGTCAGCCTGTATCCCTAGCCTGTCCTGAGGTGTGGCCACCCTCCTCCATAAATTGGATGTCATCCGTGAACTTTGCCAGTTTGCATCTGAGTCCCAACTCCAGATTGTTAATGAAGATGTTAGAGTACCAGCCCAAGTACGGAGCCCTGAAGGACTCCACTGCTCACCCTACCTCAGGTTGATTTGGTCCCGTCAACTAGAACATTTTGGGTCCAAACCCTGTAGCCAGTTGCCTAGCCATCGGACCATAAGATGCTCAAGGCCACAGTTCCCCAGCTTAGCCATGAGGCCATCATAGGGAACTAGGTCAAAGGCTTTCTTGAAATCCAGATATATGACATCCACATCATCTCCCTTGTCCAGGGCTTGTGTCACCTGGTCATAGAAGTTGAGGTTGGTCAGGCAAGACCTGCTAGTAACAAAGTCATGTTGGCTGGCCTTCAGGAGCTTGCCTTCTGTTAGTCTGGTGTTGATTGATCCCTTAATTTTCTCCAGGATTTTTCCAGGGCTGGACATCAGGCTGATTGGTCTATAATTTCCTGGGTCATCCCTCCTCCCTTTCTTGAAAATAGGAACTATATTGGCCCTTTTACAGACTTCTGGGACCTCACCCAAGTGCCCCAAATTTTCAAATATCTTTGCCAAGGGCAGCGCGCAGTGATGTTTGCCAGCTCCTTCAAGACTCTCAGGCGCATTCCATCAGGGCCCATGGACTTGTGAATGTCCAGTTACTCGAGGTGTTCCCTCACCTGATCCACATCAATTTTGGGCCTGCCACCCACTGCCAGGCTGGTCCGTGTCCTTTCTGATAGTGTGATCCCCTTGGGAGGGTGAAAAACCGATGTGAAAAAGTCATCTATGAGATTGGCCTTTTCTTGGGAGTTGGATGTTAACTGCCCCGTTTGATCCCGCAGGGGCCCAATGCTATCTTTCTTTTTTTGACTTCCCACATATCTGAAGAAGGACTTTTTGTTGTCCTTGATTCCCAAAGCTAGCCTGAGTTTTGTTCGAGCTTTGGCTTTTCTGAACTGATCCCTACTGGTGTGGGTGGGTGCTGAGTAGTCCTCTTTGGTGATGCTTCCCATTTTCCAACTGGAGTAGGCTTCTCTTTTCAGTTTAAAGAGGTCCAACAGTTCCTTATTCAGCCAAGGGGGTTTCCTTGCCCATTGATTACAGTTCATGTGAGATGGAATGGCTTTCCCTTGTGCCTCAAAGATTATGTTCTTGAGAGATGACCATTCCTCATGTACTCCTGTATATAGGGGGATATGGCCCTTAATTGCCTGACTGACCAAATCTCTGAGTTTGTGAAAGTCAGCCTTCCCAAAGTTAAGGATTTCAGTTTTACTGAGGGATGCCTCCTCTCTGGTGAACTGAGAAGGTGAACAAATCATGGTCACTGTCACCAAGCTTCCCCTTGAGCCTCAGATTGCTTACCAGGTACTCCCCTTTGGCCAGGACCAGATAGAGCAATGCCTCTCCCCTAGTTGGCCCATAGACTTCTTGTGTTAGGTAGAGGTCAGCAATGCAAGCAAGAAAGCTGTGTGACCTGTCTGATTTGGCTGTGCACTCATCCTAAGAGATGCCAGGGAAGTTGAAGTCCCCCATGACAATCATGCATCGAGAGTGCACGGCCTTGACCAGTTCCCTATTGAATTCCCAATCAATTTCTTCCTCTTGGTGGGGAGGTCTATCGTAGACTCCCACAAGTATTTTACCCTCCCCATGTTCTTCCTCTATTTTGTCCCAGAGAGTCTCAAGATGCCCTTCCTGATTAGAAAACTCAATTTGCAGGGAAGTGAACTGATCCTTGACATAGAGAACAACACCTCTAGCTCTTTTCCCAAGATGATCTCTCCTGTATAAGGTATAACACTCTAAAGCAACAAACCAATCATAGGTAGAGTCCCACCAGGTCTCTTTTACCCTACGAGGTCATAGTCATTTTCACATTAGAGAAGGGCCAGTTCCTCTTGCTTGTTTCCCAAACTCTTGGCATTTGTGTATAGGCAGTTGAGTCTGCCATGAGCAGCCCCGTGCTCCCCTATGGGGTGAGGCGGGACCTTTCGTGGGCTGTCGTCAGAGCAGGTTCCCTTTGACTGCCCAAGTTATTGGTAATGTGGCTGACATGACCTGGGCTAGAACTGTTAATAGACCACCCATTCCCCAGCGGTCTTAGTTTAAAGCCCTGTCAAGAAGGTCAGACATTCTGGCCAAGAAGAGCTTCTTCCCCTTCCAGGTGAGGTGGAGGCCACCCCTTCCCAACAGTCCGCTCTCTCTGAAGTGCGGCCCACGATCAAAGAAGCCAAACCCCTTGCAATAGCACCATTGCCGGAGTCTTCTATTCACCTCACCAATACACCTTTCCCTCCAGAGCCCATGTCCTGTGACTGGGAGGATCGATGAAAAAATTGTGTGTCCCCAGAAACCTTGTATAAAAGCAAGACACTATGAAACACACCAAGAAGTGTGGTGGAAAAGCAGCTGGCAAGCCTTCAGGGGGGGCAGAAGAGAGGAGGGAAAAGTAAAAAGTCCCCCCCCCCCCCCAAACTGAGATGCAGCCTCTTTCCCACAACTAGCAGGGATGAGGCTTCTACAAGCAGCAAGGAAACAGGAGCAGTGCCAGTGCCACTGCCTGTGCCTAAGACTGCATCCCCCCCAAGAGCACCAGCCATAACCCCCACCCCCACTACCACCATGACAACAAGCAGCAGCAGCAGCACCAGCATGACAGTGTCCTCCACCCCCATTTCACTTCCCATTCTGAGCCTCCCAGTGCCAGAGGAAGAGCTGGAGCTGGCTCTGGTTCTGAGTGACCTAGCAAGGGAATTATGGGGATGGAGGTGGAATCAGCTGAGTTTGTGCTCCACACCCCTCAAGTTTCCCCTAGAGCCAAGTTTCCTTCCCCAGAAGGCACTTCAGAGGAAGTTGAGGTAGAGGTTGCAGAGACAAGCGGCTCAGCTGAGTCCGCTCCTCCTGTTGCTGTGACTCTGCCTGCTGAGGAGAGGGAAATTGCAGCATCCACACATGCACCTGCACCCCAGAAATGAGCAGGTGGTGTGGCCTGGGATCATTTTGAGTGGGCAGATAATCCCACGTATGCTATCTGCCTGCACTACTGAGCCAAAACCAGCCGGGCCAGGGAACAAAACACACAATGGGAATGCTGATGCATCTCTGCAGGCACCACCCCCTTGCCCTTGCTCCTTCTCAGCCTGGCACCAGAGGAAGCATGCCCAAAAAGAAGTCCCCCTCTCGCTCCAAACTCACCGTCCCCCCAAAGCAGAGGCAGGACACCCTAGAACAGTGGGGGAAAGGTGGACAGAAAGGGGCATTGTAAGGATGACAGAGATCATCCAGAGCATTGGGGAGATGCTTGCTATCAATGGCCAGCACTTGTCCTTAGTTGAGCAGCCAGGGTTCAGGCGGGTCATGGTGCTCATGGCCCCATCCTACCAAGTGCCTGCATGCACCACCTTTAGCAGGATGGCGGTGCCCTCCCTGTATGAGGCATGCAGAGAATACTTGAGGGAGGAGCTGTGCAAGGCAGATCTCAGGTGACCTTACACTTTACCTCAGACATCTGGAGCAGCCAGGGTGGAGATCATGCCTACATCTCCCTCACAGGGCACTGGTGAGACCAGTCAGGCCGTCGATGGGCATTCTTTCAAGCTGAGGTGATGGATGAGTCCCACACAGCAACCAAGATCATGGGGTCCATGAACCGCTTGGTGCAGGGGTGGCTCGTTGGGCAGGGTGAGCTCACCCACAGGTTCATGATCACTGACAATGGAGCCAATATGTTCAAGGCGGTCCGTTGTGCCAAATTTGTTGGCATCCACTGTGTGGCACACAAGTTCTACCTCATTGTCAGGGACATCTTGGTGGGGGACAGGAA
>NW_005842240.1:1466655-1480404 GCF_000455745.1 Alligator sinensis | reverse complement strand
GCTCATTTCCAAATGCAGGAAGGTGGCAGGCAACTTCCATCTCAGCATCAAGGGAGGCAAGATGCTGCAGGATAAACAAAAAGAACTGAACATCCTGCAACACAAAATCTTGCAAAATGTAGAGACCCGGTGAGACTCCACATACCTGATGCTTGAGAGGCTGGTGGAGCAACAGAAGGCCATCCATGAGATGGCCTTGCTTAAGGGGATTGGGATCAGCGGCCCCCTTAACAGAGCTGAGTGGGATACCATCTCCCAGATCTTGGTGGTCCTCTAGCCCTTCCTCTAAGCCACCAAGACCCTCAAATCTTGCAAAATGTAGAGACCCGGTGAGACTCCACATACCTGATGCTTGAGAGGCTGGTGGAGCAACAGAAGGCCATCCATGAGATGGCCTTGCTTAAGGGGATTGGGATCAGCGGCCCCCTTAACAGAGCTGAGTGGGATACCATCTCCCAGATCTTGGTGGTCCTCTAGCCCTTCCTCTAAGCCACCAAGACCCTCAGCTCTGGTGATGCCCTCCTCAGCCAGGTGATCCCCATAGTGAGGGAACTTCACAGCCAAATGGAGATCTTCCAGGGCATCAATGTTCCTGGCTGGGGCAAGCCGCTGTCACCAGACTTGCATGCACTGGTGAGGTGGCTGAAGAAGGGCATCAGGAAATCGCTTGATCCCTTGCGGTCCAGTACGGTCCATGTGCTGGCTGCCATGTGTGACCTGAGGGTTAAGGGCAGCATATGCAGCAGCCAAAGCCTGAATCAGTGGATGGAGGTGATGGTGAAGAGAGTCAGGGAGGCAGAATGATGGAGGTGGGGGGATGTGGAAGAGGTGGATCCACTGTCCCATGCTAGTACGCCATCCATAGTTTCATAGTTTCATAGTTGGTAGGTCAGAAGGGACCTAAGCAGATCATCAAGTCCGAGCCCCTGCCATGGGCAGGAAAGAATGCTGGGGTCAAACAACCCTGGCCAGGTAATTATCTAGACTCCTTATGAAGGCCCCCAGGGTAGGAGCGAGCACCACCTCCCTTGGAAGCTGAGTGCAGATACTAGCCACCCTGACTGTCTCCTCCTCCACCAGAAGTACTGTCAATGTGGGACAAGGGCATGGCTTCCATGGTGGGGTCCAGAGGCACCAGACCCCACCATCAGGCAGGTAGCACTCAGGCCTTGATGGCTGCCTATCTTGCTGAGGATGTGGAACCACTGATGTGCAACCCCTTGACCTACTGGGCAAACCACAGACAGATATGGCCGGATCTGGCCACAGTTGCCCACGAACACGTCCTGTCCACTGACCATTGTTCCCAGTGAGAGGGCATTTAGTACTGCTGGGAATGTAGTGCCACCCCACCGCACCTGCTTGGATCATTGTTTGGTGGAGCAGCTGGTGTTCCTCAAGGTGAACTTCCTGCTGCTAGGGTTCCCCAAGCTCCAGGTACAGATGAAGTGAATGCCACCCTCCTCACTCCAACCACACCTATTTCCTTTTTTCATTTTTTAAAAGCCAGTTACTGCCCCACTCTCAGAGCCGGAGAGGACACTCACTGTATCAGCAGCCAGCAGGGGAAGAACATGTCCCTGCTGAGCTTCCATGCCAGGATGAACTTGGAGGTATGAGCTGGGGCTATGGGAAGGAGGTGACCCCAGGTCCTGGGCATGACCACTAAAACTGCACTCTGCCAGGGTTGGGGAGGCCTGGCGGGACTGCTGGCAGCATGGAAGTCCCAGGAAATGCCAGGACCAAGGATCCCCCTGGTGAAGAGTGCATAGGAGGCTTCATAACCTCCAGCTACCACATGCATGCACACAGTCCTGGCTGGGGAAAGCCCAGAACCATCATATCTTTGACAGGCCCGAGGCTTGTTGGTTGTAGTGGAGTTGTGAGGCTCCAGGTGAGCTCAGCTTAGCTGCCTGGGATGCCAGTCAGTGAAAATGGAAATGGAGGCATCATGGAAATGGAGCTGGCGGGCAGGGAGGGGAAAGGGGGATATAGCAGCGCATGTAGAAGTGGAGAGGCACCTGGGAAGCCCGATGTCCAGCAGGTTGTAGTGTGCCAGAATTCCAATGTCTATATTGAGTCCATGAGCCCAGGGGCTGGCCCCGGCTTCCCCTAACCTACCCAGGACAATTTGCTGCATGCCAGAGTGCATGTGCAGGGGCATGCTGGGGGACAAAAAGCTGTGGCACAACTATGTCACTGCTATTTGTCCCACAGGGAACATGCGCCCCTGCACATGTGCATTCATGACGATGCAGCCGGAGGGTGAGTCTACATGTTCAATTAGTGTACGTGCATCCCAGCAAATTTCATACTGGAGTTAATGGCTCCTGGGCTCAGTGTCTACATACGTGCTCAGGACCACAGCAGTTTGAGCCAGGAGGCAGCAGCCCCAGGCTGGCAGCAAGCTTTGGGGGTCAGCCCTGTGCTCTGGGTCATGATGTCAGGTGCCAGAGGGGCTGGCTGGGGCACAAGACTGCAGATTCTTATGCCTAGGCAGAAAGCAGGGGTATGACCTCCTGCGGCCTGGGCTAACTGGGCACAATTTACACCTCGGTCAGTGTTTACATGTGTGTTTAGGTGCAGTTATTTTCACGGCTGTAAGATACAACTGTCCCCAACAGTACTATCTCGCGATGGTAAAAATTAGTTTGCTGTGGTCCAATAGCATGACACATGTAGACTGTGATGCTTTACGCCACAGCAAATTAGTCTACTGTGTAGTTAAGTGCATCCTGAGTGGGTGAAACAGTGCCATTAGTAATATTTTAACTGTTCTATTGTGCATCAAAGCCCGTTAGGTTGTAGAGGTAGGTTCAACCTCAGGATTTATGCTACTGGGGAAGGCATCTCTCAGAAGGACTCATTGGGGTGGCATGGAAAAAATATTTTTCAAATTCCCCAGTGAGATATGTAACCCTTCTGATCCAGAGGAAGTTTTGAAGAAGTCACCTGCTCTTTGACTCAGCACGTGGAGAAGCAAGAGTTTAGAGAAACAAAAGAGCTAGACAGTACTAAGGGGTTCTAGCAAATTCAAGCCTTTGCCTTTCCGGAAATGCAAACACTTTATTCAACAATTTGTCAGCTGGATGAAGAATAGATCAAATTTTAAATTTTCCCTTTCACCCTGACACAGTATTTCATGGGATGAAAAAGTCTAGTTCCCAATAACATAGACAAACTTTTGGCCTGTTTCATTGTTTCTGAGATGTATGTGGGGAAAGGGGTTTGGGAGAAGAAAGGTGATACGTTCTTCCCAACAGATAAACCATGTCAGAAGCACACAGAGCAGGCAGAGCTATTTGCCACCTTGTCGAGGCTAAAAACAGGAAGAATGAAGAAAACGCAACAGTTCAGGAATACGTTGAAATATCACCTGAGATAAGAAATCGCAGTTCCATGGAACTTTAGCTATTTTATGCTCAAGTGATCCTCAACTGTTCTTCAAGAGTTCACAGGGACTGGAAGGAGAGAGAAAAAGAAGATCTTGTTCTGGCTCTGCTCTGTTTACTGATACGTAACAGGCAGGTTTAGCTGACTTTTATCAAGCTGCCTGAGATGCTCGGGGGGGAAGTCAAGCGAATGACATGTCTGAGGTACAGCTCAGATGAAGTGCAACTGCAGTGTCCACTGCAACTTTGCCTTTCTATAAAATACCCTTTCTCTGCTGATAACTTAGAGCGGGGAGAAAAGAACTCGCAGGAGTTTGAGATGAATGTCCTTTTCGCTCCAGGCTGATACATTTGTCATGGCTAGGTAGGTAGAAGACCGGTGTGGATTAATGAAAACGGTATTATATAAACTGGGAAGAATCAGCTTGTGCATATAGCTATCTTAGATACTCTGAGTTGTTCTGACAGCTACCCTCTTCTCTCTCCTGCTTTTCTTCCTATTGCTGGCTACATTTGCTTATTGTGGTCTTGTCTCGGAGCTCAAGGAGAAGGGATTATGTCTGCAAAGCACTAAAGATGATAATTGGATTGGGACTTTTGGGAGCAACGTAAATTATTCTCATATGAACCTATCAGTTTCAGCAAGGGTATAATTAAGAACCAGAGAGCATGTCTACACAAGACACTTAATGCACACAAGACTAATTCTACTGCGCAATGGGCAAAACCCATGCTACTGCACAGTAAAATAAATCTACTGCGTGTTACCATCACCAAAAACCCGTTCAACTGTGCTAATGCGCAGTAGCACCAACTACAGTGCATTAAGTTTAGTACCTGTAATAACTTCATGCACCATAATTAGGGCACATAAATTAACATGAAGACATGCCCAGTCAAGACTGTTTCCCATGCTAGACCCTCCCTATTTCTCCCACCACTTCAGTAAATAAAAAGGAATCGGTATCCAACAGTGTTGTCTGGACTGGGGAAAGAGATTTCTGTGGTAGGCTGTGTTCCTCCATTCTGTTAGGCTCTGCAGATGTCCTTCAGGAACCATTGGACAGTGGTTGGATTAAGGGGACCAGTCACACTGTCTGAAATTTCCCCTCCCAAATCTGAACATACCTTGACCCACAAGAGGCCCAGTTTACTCCATTGATTGTGGAGCCTTGTACCGCAGGAAAACATGCTCTAGTGCCAGCTGCAGAAGGTCTGAAGAACAACGACACAGGGCACCTGCGATTCCTGCTCTGTGATGCAGCCTGGAGACTGGTGTAGTAACCACACAAGTGAAAGGGTCTAGACACGCTAACAAGGGGATATACTATCTCAGGAGGTCTTCCAAAGCAGTTCATGGCAGTGAAGCAGCTAGAGCCTCTCAGCTTCCCTCCCTCTCTCCCCACCTTCCCAAAGGATTTCCTCAGGTGAGGCAGTGATGGACCTAATGCCTGTACTTCCCCAGAGTGAACCTCCTTTCTAACACAGCTCCATGGGATGGAGGAGGGGATACAGATGACGTCTTCTTCATCAGGTCCACCGTCTTCAATAACTGTTAGGAGTTTCCCTTCCGTGTTGTAGGGTTGCCCCATTACAATTTGTGGGAGAGGTTCAAAGAACAGCTACTAATTATATGGTCCCTACAGCCAGGGCTACAGTTCAAGAAGCCTCTGCACAGATGTCCTTTGCTGCCTGTAGAGTCCTCAAGGTATCTACATATCTCTGTAGGTCTGCAGTGCAGGGGATCCAACCCATGCCCATATGGTGCAATGGAAGACACTTTCCAGACTGAGGAGTTTCCACTTTCCTCTACAGATTCGACTCTACCAAAGAATCTCTCAAAGAAAACTTCCTCAAAAAGGCCATGAGCCTCAGGTGAAAGGGAAGCTGGACAAATTTGCAGCAGGGATGGATAGATTGGCACCTGTGCTGACAAGATAATGCCTTTCTGATTTAGTCAGAATTATTCTGAGTACCGACAGTGCCCTAGTTAAGGCAGAGCTGCTGAGGCTACAGCAACACTTCCTTAAGAAGACAAAGGATGTTCTATTACTGCTTCCCTGCTGCTCTTTGCATGCTGCAAGAAAGCAGTGAAGAGATTTACTTATTTCCATTTTTTCCTGTCTCCTCATCTCTTCTTTCTCCTGCTTCTTCTTCCCTCTTTATGCTGTAATTTGCATAGGCAGCATGTGGCTAGCAGCAAAGACCTGAAGTCATTCATACCGAGGAATTCAAAGTGGCACAGGACAAAAAGACATCCTTCAAGTGGAGTGAAAGATTGGAAAGGGACATTGAATTTGACCTCTTAGTCACAATGGACCATGCTACAGCAGGGTGGCATCATGGCTACTGCACTTTGATGCCACAGATTGGTTGTGCAAAAGAATTTAAAATGAAGTTTCTTTCTGCTTTCATATCTGATCTTTTTATGCTACTGAAATTACTACATCATAATTTGGTAAACATAGGAGCTCCCAGGCATTTTGGTGCCAACTGCAGATAGATCAGGCAATACAATGATGAAAAGAAAGGAAGAACTCTATTCTCTCTCTATTACAGGGTCTCTTAGCAGAAGCCTGATCATAAAACACAATAGCTAAAACAGTGTTTCATCTTTCATTCTAGACCCCATTTTAAGAAGTCTTCCTAGGTGCTTTCAAGCAAATGTCATTTTTTTTATTTCAACTTTATTTGACAATGTTGAGGTTAAGTAGGGTAAAGCATTTTTTCTGGCATGAGAGCTGGTATTATGTTTTCCTCATAGATTCAAATAATCATTTCTGTACTCAAATAACTCAAGAGTTATTGAGGTTACAAGCTTCAAACTTGACTTGTTATATAGATCTCCCTGAACTGAATGTTGAGACAAAATATTCATGAGTCATAGTCATAGTTATGAATCTTTACTAAGTTTTTACCCATGTACATCAGAGCTTCAACTTCATATGCTTTGGTCAGTGAATTGTCGCATGTGGTCCAAAACGTTTCTGATCCTATTTTTAATACAGTTTCAAGACCTATTTGCTAAAAGTTCTTCAGTTAAAGCCAGGGGTGTAGGTTGTAGCTGTGTTGGTCTAAGGACATAGACAGACAAGGTTTCTTGGGGTGAATCTGATATCTTTTATTAGACCAACCCAAATAGTTGGAGAATAGTTATTAAGCAAGCTTAAAGCCATGCACATTCAAGAATAAGATCTCTAGGTATTCATAATTTTGACATTGAGAAACTGATTTTCTTCAAATATATCTTATTTGAAGCCATTTTACTTTACTTTGGTGCAAGATGTTGACAAAAGTCATGAATGGATCCTGAGTCTGTGAAGTGAAGTCTTAATGAGCTCTAATTTCCAATGGAGACTCTCTCTGAGTGGGTTGTCTCTATGTCTTATTTTGCCCATTGATAAAATGAGGATATTAAACCTTACTTTACCTATCTCATAGAAGTGTTTGGAGAAATTAGATGGGCTTTTTGTAAAACACTGTGTAAGTACAAGGCATTTATCATCTACAAATAAGCCCCGTATGAACTCTCAATCTTTGAATCGGTCCACATGGGTGTGAAAGTTCAAAGCAGATTAAGTCCTTTAAGACTTCTAGGTTTAGAGTTTAGAGCAGCTTAAATTACTTGAGTGGCTTTGAGGACATAAGCTACTTAAACCTTAAAGTACAGCTGTGTGAAGTTTCAGTCACTGATTCGATTCGGTGGAGATTTGGCCCAATTCAATGGCTGAATCTCTGAATCTGAATCAAATCAGGAGACCCTTTAATTTCTCCGAATTGATTTGGAATTCTCTGAATTGATTCGGAGAGATTTGGAAAGATTCAGCTATTTGGATGTAGACACAGCTTTAAATGTTTTTTCTACATACCTCAAGGTAGCAGGCGGCTTGTGAATGCTGCAATGCTGGGGCGGATGGAGCGTCCCACAGGAGCATGGGGGGCTCCCCAGAGCACTCGGCAGAACACTGGGAAGTGGACCAGAAGCACTTCCAGTCCACTTCCAGGTCCGCTGGGAAGCGCACTGGGGGGCCCATCCGCAACCTCCCCCAGGCTCAGCAACTTGTGCCTCCTGGGTCTGGGGGGGGGCACCCAGGGTCCCTGAGGCCAATCGTTGAGCTGGGAGGGGGGCGCAGAGTGCCCCCCTGCACGCTCCCCGGTGGACCAGGAAGTCAATCAGAAGTACTTCCGTTTCACTTCTGGGTTCATTGCTGAGAATGCAGGTTTCCTGCTCCTCCCCGCCCCCGGCACCTCTGTGGGATGCTCATTCACGAACTGTACCTGGTACTACGAAGTATGTAGAAATTTAAAGCTGTGTCATTGTTTGAATCGCTGATTCTCTGAATCAGCATCAAATCTTCAGATTTGGATTTGGCCGAATTGAATTGGGACAGTGATCTGAATCAACGAATTGAATCACTGTCCCTGATTTGGGCCGAATGCAAATCCAAATTGAATAGGGCCCATTTCACACACCCCTAGCTTAAAGTACTTTAAACAGTTTATTTGCCTGGCTAAGCCTCACCATAACCAAGACTTGATAAGGAGACAATAGAGAGACTAATTTTTACCAAGCCATGCCCATGGAACTTTCAAGGTCAGGAGATGAAAGGTTTCCTGCAGATTTTACTGACCCCAAGCCATGCCCATCACAAGGGCAACAGTTTAAGCCCAGCACTGGGGATACATTTTGAGGAACTTTGTGCTTTGTGTTATGGAATTTGAAAGGTCTGTAGGTTGTAAGATCCATGTGACACGCTGCAGACTCTTTATAATCCTTGTGAAATTGGGTCTACATGTCGCTGTACAGACAACTCCAAATTCAGTTACACAATTCCGGAAGTCCTTCATTGCAGAATTTGAGGAATGAATACAACTATTCACTCTTTGACCTATAATATTCTATAATGTTTTGAACTGACTGACTGTTTATTTACAGCACTAAATATCTTGATAAGATTTTTGTCTGCAATCCATACCATCTAATATATAGAAATGCATCATGTAACTGAGTTAGCTTTGTTGGAGCAGTGGAGCAGGCTTAACTTCTGGACTCCTTTAAACAATGATGGGAATTTTCACAGGTACCTCTGCATGCTTCTATTCACCCTTTGCAGTAGATTCTACCACATATGAATTAAGGACCTCAAAAGTGGATCAGGACCCAATAATACTCGGCACTACACAGATGTTAGAGACATCTTTGAGATGTTCTCTAACACAGAGTACTCACAACCTAGAATTTGGAAAGTAAACAAAAGGTGGGGAAACAAGCAGATCAGGTGAAAGGGCAATGGAGAATAGGCAGATGAATTTATATAAGGTCCTGATTTTACAAGTATTAACATGAGTGGACTTTTGTGTCTGCATAGAGCCCTATTGAAGCCAATGGAGTCTCTGGAGGGCAGACCAAGAGCAATGGTACTCACAGAATGGCCTGTGGGTCATAGCCAACTCATCCAACCTGTGGGGCTTCCCATGGGTCTGGGACATTGGCAGTGGGGGAGTGGTGGCAGTATATATGCCATGGCTTCAGGAGCAGTTAACACATATACTGTTCCCCCACCAGTAAATTTTTGGACCTGTTGGGAGCCCCACACACCAGATCTAGCCCACATATTGGTTGAGATCTACTCATCTGGCTCACATGCTGAAAACCTGCTCACCTGGACACTGGATTCACGTCCTTTCAGCTGCAGGATCAGGATCTAAGTTAACAGTCACAGTGGTGTCAGTAATTGTAGGTAATTGCCAGTCCTCTTAGACTACAAGGGTGTGTCTTGGCATTTACTCTCAGGATTTGGTTCTACACTTAAGTGTTTCCTTTAACAACCACAGAATCTCACTGATGTGTGATTACAGATCCTGGTCATAAAACATTTACCACAGTGCTTCTACACCAATGATTTGTAACAAAATAATGGCATGGCAAGTGAATACTTCACTTTAATAGGATGAATGATGCTTTCCTACCATTCATTAACTAATATTGTCTCAGCTGTGTGAAAATATGCTGCATAGTGGGAGACAAAATGACATAGAAGAGTGGGCACCAGCTGAAAATAAGCCATTACTTGTCTCATTCTAAGATCTACCCATGGCAAGATCTTGTGATTAACCAGGCTAATATAGGATGTGCCTCTCTGCTGAAAATGCCAATGATTGGCCATGACAAACAACTTGTATAGCACTAGAGTACTGTTTTGTATTTTTTTATGGCATTGGAGTACTATTTTCCATCAGTATCACATAGGCAAACAGGAAGAAAATTAGGTAGTACAAGGCACAATTTGAGATGCAGCTGGCGGGGCACATAAAAGGCAATAAAATAAATTCAATAGACATGTCAAAAGTAAGAGGAAGAACAGCGAAACCATAGGTCCCTTACAGAATGTGGAAGGCTATCTAGTTATACGTGATGCAGAGAAGGCTGAAATATTTAACGCCTTTTCTGTTTTGTTTTTCACAAATATGGGTAGCTACCAGATGACAAGTGCAGTTGGCAGAAAAGATAGGGAAGGAGACAACGTAATGTCAGAACAGGTTAGGGATTACAAAGAGGTTGGATACTTTCAAGTCAGCAGGGCTGGATGGGATGCACAGCCAGGAACAGCCAGCATGGATTCATTAAGTCTGTCATGCCTGACTAACCTGCTTTCCTTCTATTAAAAGGTGACAGGCTCTGTGAGAACAGTGGATGTGATATACCTTGGCTTTAGTAACGCCTTTGACACTGTCTGTCATGACACGCTCATTAACAAGATAAGGAAACGCAAACTCGATGAAAGTACTGTAAGGTGGATACACAACTGGATCCTGGTGCTTAATGGATCGATGTCCACTTGGGAAGAGGTATTAAGCAGGGTTTCTCTGTGATCTGTCCTCGGTCTGTGATTGTTTAATGTCTTCATTAATTATTTGGATGATGGGATTGAGTACACACTTAACTAATTTGTGAACAACTTCAAATTGGTGGACTTGCAGATACTCTGGAGAGTAGGGCTAGGATCTAGAATGACATGGATAGGCTGTAAAAATTGTTCACAATCTGTCAGATGAGATTCAACAAGGATAAGTACAAAATCCTGCATTTGGGGACCTGTCTGGATTGACCAGGCTGTAGGCAATCACTCAAATTACTGTAGGCAGGCTCACGTCACATCAGGTATCAATGACAGCCCCGGTTTTCAGGCCAAGGGTTGAGGCAGTGTCATGGCCAGAGTGGAAGGTAGATCAGAGCCGGAAGGTCCAAACAGAGCAGAGGCAGAGACTGTGATGGTGCTGGGATGAGGCTGGGATCAGACAGGGCAAATAGGAGTGAGGCAGAAGCAGGGATGGTGTGAGGCAGATGTCCAAAGGGCACATACATAAGCAACGTTGCTGGGACAAGTCCCAGAAGAAGTAGGAGCGGTTTTATAATCCTCCTGTCAGGCACTCACAGTGCCTATAGGTTCCCCCTAGTCACCTGACTCCTTATCATTGTCCTCACTGGGCTGGGGATGACATCTGACCAGCTGTGTTGTGGCATTGAGGATGCTCTGTCTGCTGGCCTGGATATACTGGGTTCAAATTCCCCATGGCCCTAACAGGACAGAATAATTGCATGCATAAATACAGATTGGGGAATGGCTGGCTAGGCTGCAGTGCAGCAGAGAAAGACCTGGGGATTACAGTGGACCATAAGACGAATATGAGCCAACAGTTTGTTCTTGTTGTAAAAAAAGCCAACAGCATCTTGGGTTGTATTAACAGGAATGTTGCTTGCGAATCAAGGGATGAGATTCTTCCTCTCTGTTTAGCACTGGTGTGGCCTCACCTGGAGTACTGTGTCCTGTTTTGGCACCCACACTCCAAGAAGGGCATGGACAGTTTGGAAATAATCCAGTGTGTCGGGATCAGAGCAGCCGGCCGGCAGCTGCTTTCTGAATCCCACCGGAGCCAGAGCAGTAAACCTTTTGCCTCAACAGGCTGGTAATTAACGGATGGGGTGAAATTAACCAGGCACAGATGCGTGTTGGTTACAGGAGATTGTTTACTTACGTCGCCCAGATAGTGACGTGTGACGCAGGCTGAGCCTTTGTTCCGTTACCGTTGCATCGATTACAGTCAGGCGTATAGGTTCGGGTTACAGCCAAATAATGACGAACGTGGTGCCGGAGCGTGCTATCGTGCCTGCAGGGCTTTAATACGTCAAGATTTACGATGATGGGGAGTCATTGACAGCTGATCAGACTGCCAAGTCACTCTGGTGATGGATTTAGGTTTCTCCTCAGAGATTTCCCCAGAGGTCTCCGGCTCAGGCGGAAGTTGCTAAACTATTTATAGACAGAGGTGTCCAACGGAGGTGTCCAATGATGAACTGCTATGTGGAATCTTTAATTTTCTGGCAAGCAGCAGTTCTTTGTGCTCTCAGGTTGCTATCAGGTTACAAGGTAGTGGGTCAGGTTTCCTGTCCGTTACGTGAGAGGGGCCTGAGCTCGTTTCTTGACCAATCGCAGGGATTTATGGCAGGGCTATCCCCTTTTACTCTAACCAATTATAAATCAAGCTTAAGTTTCATTTCTTGGTTGTGACGTGGGCATAAATTTAAGTCTATGGCAAGGATTTCTTTTAACCCTTAGTTGATCAGATCATTGTGTGTGAAATGAGGATGGTATCTCTTGCTAGTGGCATGGGCACTGATTAATTGGGTTGTGACACAGTGCAGAGCAACAAAAATTATTAGAGGCTCAGAAAGCAAAACTTATGAGGAAAGGCTGAAAGAAGTAGAGTTATTTAGTTTGGAGCAGAAAAGACTGAGGTGGGAATTTGATAACAGTTTTCAAATACCTGAAGGGTGATTACAGAGAGGGTGGAGATGGACTTTTCTCTGTAGAGAACTAGATGTACGGGCCTCAAGCATCAGCAGGGGAAATGTAGGTTGTTAATTAAAAGGAACTTTCTGATTATGAGGGTGATCAAGCATTGTAACAGGTGACCTAGACCAATTGGGGAATCTATGTCATTGGCAGTTTTCAAGAACAGGTTGGACAGACACTTGGCTTGGATGGTTTAGTCAGGGGGCTGAATTAGATGACCTTTAGAGGTCCCTTCCATCAATACTGTCCTATGATTCTATGAGTAAGTGAACGGGGCAGCAAACAAGGCAGTTTGCAAGCAGTTTTCTGGGAAGAGGAAGAAAAGCCAAGCACCAGGCACCAGATCCTGCTCTGGGAAGATAAATGAGCCAGGGCTGTCTGTGTGTTGGACTTGCTGACTGTTTGCTTCATGGGCTGTGTCTTTGGGCATGTCGGAGTGCTGGGAGTGCTGCTAGCTGGGTGATTGCTGCCTGTGTCTGACAAAAGCCCTAAGAAAGGGGCAGAGCAAGTCCAGGCCCAGGAAGGTATAAAAGGAGACTCTCCAAATGACTAGGGACAGCAAAGAGGGCAGTTTGCAAATCAATTGGCAAGTTTGAAGGGGAGCCTTTAAGGTAATTGAGAGTAACTAACCAACATTTATTTAACATAAGTAGCTAAAACTCATAGTCAGACCAATACTTAAGCCCCCTATTTAACTAGAGTCCAGAGCAAAGGGGAGTTTGCCTGGAAATCCTCTCTCACCTTCCTCACCTTCCTTCACTCTAACTGTGGTGAAAGGAAGCAGCTGAGTAGGAAAAAGGGAACCTTTCAGGACCAAAGAACAGCAAACGGACAAGCTTACAGGGGAGTTTGCTAGGGAAGGTCTGCTTAGAGGAGACCAGCAGGAAGAGAGAGGCAGTGGACTTAAGAGGCCCAGAGAGATGTTTGGAGGACATCACAATGTCAGGGCCACTGCCACTGCCAGCTTTTCCTCTTCTTGCACCTGTGAGGTGTCTGTCCAAGCAGGACTGCCCACTCTCGAGGCTTCCACCCAGGTCCTGGTTTGGCGCTGTGGAGACTGTGGCTTGATGGTTCCTTCCAGTGACAGCAGCCAGGTGAGGGAGTGCCTGCGATGTGAGTGGTGCCTCCTGGTGGTGTCCCTCAGGGAGCAGGCAAGAGAGCTACAGGAAGTGGCTAGGTTTCGAATCATCCTCTACCATGAGGACTTTGTTGGCAATGGATTTATGAACCAGATATCTTGTTCCAGACAGACCCAAACCCTCAAACTGACCATGACTTCTTTCATTCAATAGTAGGATAATTTTATTCATACACAGTGATAGCAGATAAAAATAATGCAGGCAAGGATAACAAAATAACTCCACCCCCAGTTTTATATTTACCAGTACTAGGGTTCATGGAGAGAAGATACGTCTGGCCAATATGTGAGCTTCGCCCTGCACTTCTTTCTTGCATGTCAGCAGTCAGCAGCCTGGAAGTCGAGGGCTGAGCCCCGCATTCCC
>NW_005842240.1:1457205-1466645 GCF_000455745.1 Alligator sinensis | reverse complement strand
ATGGGGTGGAGGACATGGGATGGTGGTGTGCCCTCTGCCCTTGATGGCTTCAGGTTCCCCCCTTGGGAGCCCTTTTGCTGCTCTTAAATCCTTCCTTTTGGATTATTTCTCTTCCTGGTGACTCTTCATCTCCAGGTACTGTTGATTGGTTTCCCTGTGGCTGTCATACTATCTATGTTCTGTCCTGTCAGAATGGTTCTTTGTTTCCCAATCCCATCACATGCACACATCTTGATTTGGAGATTTACCAGTGTCTTAATTTGGGCATGCCTCAGCCTCCTTATTTGGTCCATCCACCAAAACTGGAAATCTCAAGGGCTCTGCAGCTGGTCAGTATGACCTAATGCCATAAGGGAACAGTGTGGTACATGTCTTCAATTTCCCATCCTGCTTACCTGCTGATTCCAGACATAGTGGGCCTTGAAGGAAACTTTGTCACAAACAGGCTTTTAGAAACAAATTAACCCTTGTCATTCCCCTGGGCCATTATTCTAATGCAATATCTACTTCACCTACAAGCTAATTCCCAAAAGCAAATCTCTAAATATTATTTTCTAGCCATCATACACCATCAATTCAATGCTGGAAAAGACCTCTAGGACTGCAGATGAAGGACTGCCAGAGGTGACTCTAGAAAAAAAAAGAAGACAAGGACTCCCAGGAAGGTGGAAGCTGGAAGCTTGTGACTTCTGGCAGCAAGCAGAAGTCTTCACTGCCACCTGCAACAGTTTGCCTGGAAAACAAATATGGAGCCCCAGGAACAGAAGAGGAGGAGCACATTCCATTGGTGGAAGACCAGGCATCTCCAACGTTAGGCTGATAGAGACCACTACTACCAAAGAGGAAGCAACAGGTGGTGGGGGTTGGAGACTTCCTTCTGCAGGGGATGGAGGCATCCACATGCTGGCCTGACCTGTTGTCTCAGGAGGTCTGCTGCTTGCCCAGAACCCAGATCTCAGCTGTCACAGAAGGATTACTGAGACTCATCCAGACCTCTGACTACTACTTCATGCTGCTCAACCATGTGGGCACCAATGATACTGCTAGGGGTGACCCTGAGCAGACCAAAAGTGACTACAGGAATCAGGATGCAAAGGTGAAGGGGACAAGGGCTCAGGTGGTGATCCAGGGTTTCCTTGATCCTTCCAGTCAAGGGCAAGGGCCCGGGCAGGAGTCGAAGCATCCTTCATATCAATCCATGGCTGTGCAGATGGTGTCACCATCAGGGCTTTGACTTCTTTGACCATGGGATGTTGCTCAAAGAAAAAGGATTGCTAGGAAAGACGGGATCTACCTGACAAAGAGAGGGAACAGCACCCTGACAGGCAGGCTAGGTAATAGGGCTGTGCAAAGCTTTGGATTGCAATTCGGATTTGGAGATTATTCAGACAATTTGGAGACAGAATCTACAAGTCTGAATCAAATAGCTAGAAGCTTTAGGCTTTCCAAATTGATTCAGAGCTTCTGAATCAATGCAGGATTCATGGCCACAGCAGGGGCTACCATCCCTGCAGTTTTCACCCTGCTGTGCCTTAACACACACATAGTGTCACCCATGTCACGAGTTTTGCTTGTCAGCAGTTTAAGGTGCAGTTTCAGGGACATTGCTGCAGACATCATAATCTTAGTAGGGCTACAAATCCTGCAAGTTTTATCTGAATCATCTAAATCACAATGATTCATTGATATGAAGGATGCTTCGACTCCTGCCTGGGCCCTTGCCCTTGACTGGAAAGATCAGGGACATTGGTGCAGGGGTTTTTGGGAAACTTCACCTCAAAACCCTGAAATCAAAACTCATGTCACGTGTGTGTGTTAAACCACAGTGGGGTGAAAACTGCTGGGATAGTAGCGCTTGTTGAGTCCACAAAGCCTGCCAAGTTTCGAGGAGATAGGTGCAGAGGTTTCTGGGAAACCGCACCTCAAACTGCTGACAAGCAAAACTCATGACGTAAGTGACACTGTGTGTGTGTTAAGGCACAGGGGGGTAAAAACTACAGGCCTGCTAAGGCCTGGTATGGCCAAAAAGCCTGACAGCTGTCAAGGAGATAGATACAGGGGGAGTCTGGGTTCTGGGGACCTGCACCTCTGGCCGCAGGCAGGCAAAACTTGTGACATGGATGCTTGTAGGACTGTGTGTGTGTGTTCAGGTGTGCCCTTCAGGGCCTCTGCACAACACGACAGTGTGCCCCCATGAGGTCTCCTCCTCCCCTACAGCCTTGGCCCTGGTCCACCACTGTAAATGATGGCAGGTCAAAATAATTTAGCTGGCTCAACACCAATAGCACCAGCAGCATCGAAGGTACCAGACAGAACAGTCACAGAGCACTGTCTTTTTATCAAGGAATTGACAGCAAGAAGTAAAGATGTTGTTTTGGATATATGTTACTCATGGTGTGTGATGGCTTATCTTGTGTTTATATGTTTATTATGAAAAAAACCAAAATAGTTAGAAAAATGTATCTTAGGAAGCTTTCAGGTTGAAAAACTTTTTGTCAGGCTGAGGAGGTACCTGCAGTTGGTGTGTCTCCTGGTCCTGGATGGAAGGAATAGTAAAGAAGCCAGAGGCTGGCCTGGCATGCAATGCAGGCGACAAAGCCTGTCAGTGAAAATGGAAATGGAGGCATCAGGACAGGCTGTGGGGGCAGGGGGATGTAGCAGTGCAAGTAAAGGTGCAGAGGTGCAGGTTCCCAGAAACCCCTGCACCTTTCTCCTTGAAAGCTTGCAGGCTTCATGGCTGCAGCAGGGGCTACCATCCCTGCAGTTTTTACCCTGCTGTGCCTTAACACACACACACACACACACACACACACACACACACACACACACACACACAGTGTTACCCATGTCATGAGTTTTCCTTGTCAGCAGTTTGAGGTGCAGTTTCCCAGAAACCCCTGCACCTATCTCCTTGAAACTTGGCAGACTTTGTGGCCTCAGCAAGAGCTACCACTCCTGCAGTTTTCACCCCACTATGGCTTAACACACACATGTGACATGAGTTTTGCTTTCAGGACTTTGAGCTGCAGTTTTCCAGAAACCCCTGCACCAATGACCTTGAAACTTGGCAGGCTTCATGGTCTTAGCAGAAGCTAACATCCCTGCAGGTTTAATCTGACTTATTCAAAAGACAAATACAGTTATAGATATTTCATTGATTCCCCATTATATTCAAGGGCCAAATCTCCAAATCGGCTCCGAATCTTCCGAAGCGATTCAGCCGAATTGAACCGGAAAAAACAATTTGGGTCTCTGAATTGAATCTCTGGCATCTGAATCCAAATCAAATAGTTCCCTATTTGCAGAGGCCTACCAGGTAACCTAGTGAGGAGGGCTTTAAACTAGGTTCTCCAGGGGTTGGAGACCAAAGACCTGAGGAAGTAGGAAAGCAGGTGACCTGGAAGAAGCACAAGCAAGAGTGGGCAACAGGGTATTAAATACCCATGCATTTTAAAATACCCATGGGGTGCTTTATGTAAACCTCATTGATTCTACGTTCCTGATCAGAGGAAATGGGAGACCTGTGTTTAATTCTCAGCTCAGTGTGGTGGGGTTCAAACCCACACCTCCTACCTGACAAGAGAGTACCATAAGCAATAGATTGAGGACCAGTCTGGGCTGAGGTTACTCTCCACTGCTCTTGTTAAGCCTGGGACACTTCAGAAAGGGACAGAGACAATAAAAGCAAATTGGAAGCTTAAGTCTGTGGGACAATGATGAGAGCACTCCCCTGAGAAGGAGGGAGTCCTGAGTTTGGGGTGACCAACCTGTGGCATGGGCAACCTCTGTGTGCAGCATGCAGCAGATTGAGGAGGGGCAGGCAGCACAGTGGCAGATAGGTCAGGGAGCAGAAGATCAGGCACAGGAAGGGATCAGAGTTGTACTTGGGGAGAAATCAGGTTTAATTTGGAGCATGCAAGCCAAAAAGGCTGGCCTTCACTGTCTGGGTGTTAGTCCCTGCTCCCATACTTATTTATGCAGTTTATTCAATGACTTTTTAGTATAAAATGCATAAACAATCCTAAGGAACAGACGTAGGGCCTTAAACTGGATAATACATGGGTAGCTGATTATTGGTTACATGTCTTTTTTCATAAGCCTACTTTTGCTCTTGGCAATAGGATAGGTTTGAAGATTTGTTCATATTTTTTTGCCACCTCATGTGGCCTTATGCTTTTCAGGCACTAACTTCCATTGCAAAGCACCAGAGTGCATTTAGTATGTAGAGGTGCCCAGGATGTAAAAGCACAAGCTCACGTGCACATGTTTTTACAGTTCCTAAATCTTTTGTATTGCCCATTTTCGCATTATTTCAGATCTCAGCTGCATATATTTTTTTTCCTCATGTCTATTTTTATGCCACCCACTTTCTTTCTCGCTATGATATGCTTTTATACAGTCCTTGTAATAATCTAATTCTGCAAACTGCTCTGGAAACAATTTGCATGAAAGGAGCCATACAACCTAGAGCTACATTGCACTGTTCTTGTGTCTGAAATACTGGGAACTTTCTTTCCAAGCTGTGAATTCCCTGGGTCTGACAGATTTGTTATTTTTAAGAGTTTTTGCTGATGACTAATATATATGGGGACTGAGTTAAGATAGTGTTTGTTTGCTAGTAGAAAGCTTTTTTTTCTTCCCTTGGGTCTGTCTAGAAACTGATGTGCAAAGACTAAACAAAAATCGTGACTGGGGTCTCAAATGAGATATTTGCTGTTTAGGAACGAGGGCTTCAAGTTATACAGTGAAGGATGGAAACATCTGAGTATACACATGACTGTTACAATTGTTGGGGCTGCAATTTATATGGTGCAAACAGGCTGGCATGGAACAACTTGGAAGCAAAAAAAGAAATCAAGCCACAGGGTTACCACTACTGATTGCTTGAAAATAATGAAATCCTTGCCAAGTTTGCCCCATGAAGAACAAAACTTGGTCAGGTTACTTAGTTTTCCCTACCAACAGGAGGCATTCATTATAAAGGCCAGTGACACAGATACGCGATTTCTCATGTGATAGTGTCTAGATCACAATAACTATTTTGGTTGAGGCATCGTGGGTTGTATCCTGAGTAGACAAAGAGAAATGGGACTTGTGTGTAGTAAACAGAGACGTAATTCTTTATTTAACTTTGTGGACACACACAGACTTAGGAAGTTAATTCTGTGGTCATTTAGGATGCAGAAATACAGCTCCTTTTGTTTAGTTGCCATATGGGGTTTGCACTAGTCTCGGCCTGAATTAAGCAATCATATGATAGACAGGCAACTACTGTACCATTAAAATGGATACACTGGACCACATGCTCAGTGGCTAGAAACCAATGATATTTTGAAAAATTAAGATATTTTTAAAATTATTATTAAATAATTAAATTCTAAACACTAAAATAAAGTAATATAAAGAAATCTACATCGAGCAAAAGAGCCTGTTGCATGTCCTCCTCCCAAACTATAAAACAAATTTATGTTCCCAAGCTGGGACTCATCTGAATCTGAGATGCACAATTGATAATTCCAAGCTTTCAAAAACAAGAGATTTTTAAAACAAGTTGAGGGTTTTTTGTTCCTTGTTCCTCAGTTTTTTGGGGCCAGACCACTTAGGATTCATAATTTAAGCTTGTTCCCCACAAGAAGCGATAATACATTAGCATTCAGTTGCAAAGTGAAATCCTTACATAACCCTAACAATCCAAGATCTAGGGCTTTTAAAAAAAATAAGCCTATTGGGACAAAATATGCGAGGATGATCCTTGGCTGTTTGTCTGCGATATATGTGGTGTCATGCACTTTTCTGTTTGGAGCAGGTTCTCAGATCTGCAAATCCAATCCACAGAATCACTTATACAGCTAAAATTAGCAGCATAAGTGCTATTTATGTAACTAACAGTGGAATTAGATATAGCCCAAGACGTCCAGCAAAATCTTAACATGTGTCGAAGACAATTTTCTCCTTCAGAAAACTGCGGTTACAACTAGGGATTAATTCTCTTGGATAAGTCTGACTAATAAAGGAAGAACTGAGTGCAAATGTGAACGTGACAAGGAATTTGGGAAGAACGGATTATGATTTAACAGAATTCATTATCCTAAGAAAGGAAAAAGTATGAGAATAATTAAACGAAGGCACTGAACATCAAAAGGACTGATTTCAGCTCACTTCTTAAGTACCTCAAAAATCAAAGGAGAAACATCTAGATGATAGAAGGAAAGATGTGTCATGGACAAAAATCAGGAAAACTTGAGATACAACTGGCAAAGGATGTCAAAGACAACAAGAATAGATTCTATAAAAACATTCCAGAGAGAAAAGAAAAACCAGGAAAACTGTGGATCCCCTGCTTCTTGATGAAGTTGAGCTATTAATGGAAAACCAAGGAAGTAAGCCTGCTCAGTGATGACTTTGTCTCAGTCTTTTCAATAAAAATAATCTACAAACCAGACAGCTAGAAAAATTAATAAGCAAATAAAGGGTAATGAGAAGTAAAGAGCATGTCACAGATCTTTTGACAACCTTGAATTAATTTATGAGGTTGGAGCCTGACAAACTTCATCCCAGGATTGTGAAGAACATGGCCAATGAAATTTTGAAGCAGCTGGAAATATTTGTGAAGTCATGGATGACAGATCAGATCCCAAAGGACAAGACACAAGCTAGCATAAGGCCAGTCTTCAAAGAAAAGAGAGAAATAGGAGAACCTAGGGAATTATAGGCTGATCAACTTAACTTCAATGTCAAGTGGATGAATGTCAGAATGGCAGGAGGTCTCACTTAAAGTTCCTTAGGGGTCTTTTTCTGGGTCTGAAGCTGTTTAACCGTTCTATTTGTAAACCATGCCAGCATGCTAAGGCTCAGTGGTGTGCTGGATTTTGGGTCCTCAGGATGCCAGTAGCCCTGGGAACCCCTGGGAGTAGGCAGACTACTGACTGGGGTGTCCCTCACCCTCACCACTCATGAATGAGCTCTGAACTGGATGAATACATTATTCTTTATTACAACTAATTTATATACAGGAAAAACAAACAAACAACGAAACATAATAACAATAGTTAATAACAAAACTAACAGTTTAGAATACATTTACAACCACAACATTAGGTGGATAATTCCAGCACACTGGGTGGTCCCACTTGTGTTAAACAACCTAAATAACTAAATTCACCTCATTATAACCATTTAAAACAGCCCCGTTCCCCTCCCCCCCCTATAACCCAGTTGATTTCCTTCTGGTCACAATCCACTTTCCTGAACAATAAACAGCAACACAGCTGTAACTATGATCCACCACTAGATAGCGGAGGCGAGGCTTCTGCTGCTCCAGGGAAAATGGCCAGTTTTAATCACTCCTGGTAACACAGCAAAACAGGCTCTGAACAGCTGCTGCAGGAAATAGGCTCCCTGTTGTTTCCTTTATTGACAGATTGTTCTCTTAAGCAGTTTCCTTCTGAAAATACACTCTCTGCAAACACTAGTGATTAAGTGTTCCCTTGCACACCCATGCTGGTTTGTTTTCTCTCAGTCCACTCCCTCTCAGGGCTGTCTCCCCCTCCCAGCTGTTTATCTTGCTGGGATCCTGTGACCCCAGCTGACTTCCCGCCCCTGGGGCAGGAGGCTGGACTTGATGATCTGCCGAGGTCCCTTCCAGCCCTAATGTCTATGAAATCTTTGAAATCTATGAAACCTCTGGATGGTGAGGTGCTGCATGCCATGCAGGCCACAGACTCTTGGATCATGTGTTGCATGAACCACAGACACCAAGGCCACACAGTGCATGGGTGACTCCTCCTAGGTCTGCCTCAGCTGAACAGGCAGTGCAGGCAGCCCAGCTCCCTTCTACTGTGTGGGCCTCTCACACAGCTTGGCTTCCCTCCCAACTATCCATGCAGTGCGGCCCCTCTCTTACCAAGTGGGCAGCCCAGCAGCTCTATCCTTGCCATGTGTGCAGTGCCATCCTGCTGCACCCCCAGAAGCAGGGGCAGAAAGCAGAAGCCAGAGAAGAGATGGATATTCTGGAGACCTCCATTGTCACAGTGACAGAAATGATTAAGGGGGGACAGGGAGGGGGGAGGGAAGTCCTAGCCTGTTGAGAGCCCAGGGGGTGTATCTAACCCCTTACAGGCTGAATGCAGCTTGCAGGCCACCAGTTGGACCATTATCCACTTGCACAAGATAATGCTTGCGATCCCTTCCAATTCCTATTCTGTTCTAACACATGTAAAGCCAAACCCTCTGAGATCAACAGGAATCAACTGAATTCAGTATCTTTGAGATTAGAACCAAAACTACGGAAGAAAATCTGCTCCCTGATCTGCATGGTGGCCACTGACCCCAGTAAAAGACTGTGAACCCATGCAAAGAAACCTGGCCGCTGGGTGCTTTTAACAACTAACACTCCCAGGACTTGACTTAAAAGCAACAAATGTAGTCATTGGGTCCTTGTTTAAAATGAGGAGATGTCTAGAGGGAATGAATTATTAGATTCCTTTAGGCAAACTGCAGGAGAAGCAGCAGAGGATTTGTATTTTCATTTCCCAATACTTTTTCTTCAAATGATGTTAAATGACCCATGAGATTGATTAAATTGAAAATTTAATGCACTGGATTTTGGAGTGCCTTATATTTTATGATTTATATTTTCTGTTCTTGTTTGAGCTAAATATATATCTTGGAAGTCTTCTCATTCTGAGGACACAATCACCTTCCAAACACTAGAATCCAAGTTTTAAAAGGTCAGGATTTCTCTACTTCTGCAAGCAAAGAAAGACTGATTTTGGTAACTATCTACTGGTAGGAGACTCAGCAGGTTCTGCCTGTATCTTCTTCCTTAATCTAGGATTTTCAAGAACATTTTTTCCTCCTCAATATAACAGGAAGGAATAGCTTAAACCAAAGTCTAGAAAATGTTATTTATGTGATAGTTGCATCAAGAAGCTGTAATCAGGATCGAGGCCCAATAGTGCCATATTGTGAGTACTTCAGATGGCAACATCTATAGTTACAATTGCGCACACTTTCCAATAAAATACCCTGTTTTTTGGGTTTACAATTTTACCAAACTTGAATTGTTGCTGCTGAAATTTTCCAGCACAGCTTCCTCAAGCTGACTTTTATTTAGAAGTGTCAGCTAAAGTACCTCAGCTTCTTCCAAATCTAGTTAGGGGAAAATACATTCTTTAAAACAGTTTTAAAGCAAGTTTTCAAATGCAATGGCAAGACAACTATGCATCTTTTACTGGGCCCAAGAAAAAAATTAAAAATAGTCAAGCATAATCAATGTATAAGCCCCTGAAACTTTCACTTTGCACAAGTTCAGTGCAGACATCCAGAGCTTGGTAGATACGAGAACATGCTCTATCATGGGGCAGCTACAGCAATCCCTACAATTATTTTTCCTAGCTGGTAGGGGTGGCTATGCCAGGCAACAGAAGTGAGAACAGGGA
>NW_005842240.1:1456759-1457194 GCF_000455745.1 Alligator sinensis | reverse complement strand
TTTCCCTGGGCTTCTCCAGCTTCTCCTACTGGTATACAGGCAGTAAGAAAAAAAAAAAGGAGGCAGTTTGTGGCGGGGGCAGGGGGGAGGGGGCAGAAGTTCAGTGGAGGAAGAATCAGGGTGGCCTGGTAAAAGGAGGAGACAGTGGACGCATCTATATGCCCATTAAAATGTGCTTTAGGACAGTAATGCGCATTAAATTTGGTGCTTCCATTGTGAGGCACTAGAAAAAGGCACATTAGGCTGTTCTAGCCTATTAGCTAAAGAGCACACAGGGCACTTTTATACATGCTCTGGGGGTGGGAAGGAGGTGCTTTAATTAGAGTGGCTCTGAGAGCCACTCTAATTAAAGCGCTGCCGTGTTTCGTGTATTAGCGTCCCTATGCTTTAAAATATCGGTGGGGGGGGGGGGGGACAGAAACGGGCCACTGGACG
>NW_005842240.1:1450653-1456657 GCF_000455745.1 Alligator sinensis | reverse complement strand
TCCTCCCCCCCCCCCCCTGCCACCATTTTTATGTGCAGAGACACTGATACACGAGATACAGGAAGCTGCTGGAGTGCGGTAATTGCCACGCTCCAGCAAACTCGATTCATCAAGTAATTACAGTGCACTCATGGACAGGCACCCACAGTTTTTTGTGATGCTTTAATGTGCATTAAAATAGGCTAATGGGGCCTTTGTACATGCCACAATATTGACCTTTAAAGTGGCTTAAAGTCGCCCTTTTGCACCGCTTTAATGGTGTTGCTGTTTGCACAGTCGGTGGTGTATTCCACTTTAATGTTGTTGCTGTTTGCACGCTTGGCGGTATACTCCGCTTTGAGTGACTTGGGAACATAGCAAGATAAAACACCTCTGAGGGGTTTTAGTTTGCTACCTAACAAAGTGCAACAGTGCCCAGGGTGCTGGAAGCCGATGCGCTCGGGGCTTGGTGGGCTTCCAGTACCCCATGCACTGTCCCTGCCTCCTTCTCCAGCCACTGTGTGATCCAGCAGCAGCTCATGCAAAAAAGCAGCAAGAAGCCCGATTTTTTTTTTCTCTCAGAGCCTGCCTGCCTGAGCTGCACAGGGGCCAGGGTTTCCTTCCATGGCTGCAGCACCCCCTGGGACCACCCAGTGAAGCACTGTCCCCTCCTGCAGCCCTGGAGGGAAGCACCAGGCCCACACAGCACAGCTTAGGGACCAATCAGCCCTTTGGACCCCCCTGCACCGCCCCACCGCCAGAAAGGCAGGTAAGGATTGGGCCCCCACCCTTGTGTACACATGAAGTGAGGTTAGTTCAGTTTAATTCTCCCTAAATTGAAACGGTGGAAATGGAGTGTTTTTAAAAACCCACCATTTCAATTTAGGGAGAATTAAACTGAATTAACCCCCCGTGGCATGTACAAGCAGCCATGCACATTAAAGTGCACATGTAGACGTGCCCAGTGAGAGGCAGAGGAGATAAGACAAGAGTTAGAGTTAGGGGCAGGGGCAGGAGCTCGAGGAGGTGGTGGAAGAGGTAACAAAATAAGGAGTGGAGAGTGGGAACAGGAAGAGTAAAAATGGGCAGAATAATTTATTGTCACTGATGTACACTCCTCTTCAAAACCCAGAACTAATCCTGCTTTTCTGAGGTTTTAACATCCTTTTGCCTAGATCTTGACTGGGCAACTGCTACTTCTGGCAATTCATAACTTTTCAGTGCATGCATTTTCACCCCCACAGTTCAATTCCAGCATAGATCAGCCATAAGAAGCAAGAGCCAGCCCCCTTTGGGGAAGCTACACGAGACGTATCTTTAATGGCAGTGCACTTTTTTTTTCTTTCAGACCTTATCGACAACATAAAAATAGCTGATGGCATAAAAAGGGACTAATGGAGTTTGAACCTTAATTAACTCCTTTTCAAAACATCAGACAGCAATCAGCACCAATTATGAGCTCCCAGCGCTTTGCTCCTTAAAACATGCTCCTCCCCACCCAGTGCCAGGAACCCAGCTGTAATCAATTATAACCCCTCTTTCTTTTTTATACTGCCTCCAGAAATGAAGTACACAATCAAGCAAACCAAGTAAATCCACCTCTTTTTAGAGAAGCATCCATTTCTCCTTCCCTTTTAGCTCACTGGCTGAAATGTAGCTCACTTCAACGATGGCAGGGAGCCTGCTCTGCAGTTGGAGAAAGAGGAGCTGCCAGCTTCAAATAAGAGTCTAATGAAAACTACCCACACACACACAAAAGAAACCCTAGCACAAGTCATCACTAGGGCCAAATCTCTAATGATTTACCTGCCCCTGATAGACTGCCTGTCATGTTCATATGCGAGAATATGCCCTCACCCCTCTACACAGGACCTTTCTTCAGTCAAGGGCAAATTGAAAAGAAGGGGTTGTAAGAGAGTTTGCATTGTTGTTGCCTCTGCTTTACTAGGCATGAAGAAAACTAGGGGTTTCTAGTGCTGTCTATCAAGGAGTTACCATGATTGAACACAGGGTATATAATTCATCCCTATGCAGAGCCCACATGGAGTTTAAGCATGTCTTATGTCCAGTTTAAGCTCTATTTGTGGCCTTAAGTGATGTACAGCTGCTGTGCTGGTTTTCTCCATAGCAGAAGGTATGAATTTCACCCTGTCTCGTTAAGTCTCTCTCTGCTGCAATTCCAACCTAAATAAAATATTGTCTCATCAATTTACAATACTATAATATCTTCTGAACACCAAGAGATAAGACCATATCTGATTCAATGAGAATATACAATTCTCAGCAGTGTTAACAGACATCCTGAAAACGTTAAGGGAACAATATGAGTTTATGGTGGCTACATGTCGACTAATAGAACAAAACTATTTACCAAAATACTTATTTTGCAGAAAACCTGAAGAAATAAAGTGAAAATTAGAGAATTAGAAGTGAAAATTAAAGAATTATGCTTATGCTCAGCTTCTACTGATAAAATAAAACCATGCAATTCTGCCTAATCGCATATATGCAGAAGGTGATTTGCTAATTTATCTACTGAATACTTTTTTTTTCCCCTTTATGATTCTTTGGGCATCTGTCCACACATAATAAATATAATTTGAATTTTAAATGGTCCCACTTGGGATGTATGCATTAAGAGCTATTCTGACTGGCTGCCGCTTGTAACTTAAAGAGATTAATCGTTCTATGATGGCTGTTTATGATGGCTTACTAACGCAAACTGAGCTTCAGAGAACCATACTCACATCTTTCAACTGTATACGAGCTGTACCATGTCAGCTGCGTTCCTGTTAAAGATCACAAGTGTAGCAGACTTACTTTTTGAGCTCCACATAAGTCCTGGGTTCGAGTTTCTGCAATTCCAGTCGGAAGCAAGCCAAGGTACGAAAGGCCACGCCCTTTCTCCGAAGGGAGGGGGCAATGAGCAGTCCAGACTTCACCCTGCCAAGTCTGGAGAACTTCAGGGTTGGAGCCCCTGAAATGTATAAAAGGGGCAGCATGCCCAGTAGGGCTGTGAGAGGCTTTAGATCACGCTTTGGATCCAGGGCCGCTTCAGATACTTCGGTGTCCGAAGCAGCATGCCCGGAGCGAAGTGCTGGCTCATTCAACCTGTCCGAAGTGGTTCAGAACTTCCGAAGTGCTTCGAAAAACCTTCAGATGCTTTGGACGCTAAAAGTGAAAGTTAGAAGAGGGAGGGAGAATGGGGCAGGGGAGGGGGAGCGGGTGAGAAGACTGACATGTGTAGGTGGCCAGTGAAAAGGATTTCTCTCTGGCTGCCTTTCCAATAACAGTGTCTGTGGGGAGGGACCTAGAAACAGCATAAAAGCCTCTGTTTGGAGTCATGCTGTGCCTTTTGCCAGCTTGTTCCCTCCTAGGAACTGCATGAGGAAGGTACCCTCAAACTCAGGCATCTCAGCTTGCTTGCTTTACTCAGTAGTTGAATTTGCCTGCTCCTTTTTGTTAGAAATGGTTGGGTAGGATTTAGCTTATGTTAGCTGAGCTTAGCATCTCTTAGTACTATTCAATTCATTTCTTTTGATTTATATTTGCTTTTTTTTATGTGTGTAACAGGATGTCCTTCCCGGCGCCATTTTTCTGGTTTTCCATGCCATACTCAGGGTGTCCTTGGGCCAGCTTTGTAATTCTTCGGTCCTAGCCTAATCTCTCCTGCCACGTCTTGATGGATTATTATCTTTCTTTTTTTTTTGAGTGGGAGACTGCCTATTCATTTGGGGTATGTTAGGGGTCCCTCCTATTATGACTTGACCCCTGTTTTCTCTAGCTAGGCCTCCCAGGCCGAACCCACTAAACAGGGCTTGACTCCGAGGCTCTAGCTTTTTTCTCTTCCAGTGTCTGGAGGCTTTTGGCCCCCTTTTCTGCTCCTTTATGGAGGCCAGCACTCCCCGGCCCACAAGCATGGGAGCCAGACCCACAACCAGAGGGTTGCAGGCCCAAAAGCCGGGCTCAGCCATGAACCCACCTCTGCCAGTCCAAACCAAGTCCTTCAAGTACTGGGGTTTGTGTCCCCCAAAAGCTGCGCCCTCACTGGCACCGGGGTCTATGCCCCTCAAAAGCTGTGCCCTCACTGGTGCTGGGGTGCCCACTCCATAGAGGGTCCCCAAAATGAAGCCTCCTCTGACCCCTAATAGCCTCTCCCAAACCTCCGGTCTTATAACCAAAAGAAATACGGACAGTCCCATCCGGGTGCAATAACCACTTTCACTAAAATAATAATAAAAGGAAACATGTGATCATGTCAGCTTATGTTTACACCAGATTCATATTTTGGATCCCATCTGTTGGCCTCCAGGACGTCTGCTGCCTCTCAAGGTTCCACGGTCCCCTCCTCCAACTTTTGTACCACCCGCCAAGCCTCTCCCCGGGAGCTTTGGGATGCCTCCCTCACCTTCAGCTGTCTGCCCCTCCACTGCTGTTCTGCCCTTGGTTCTTATAGTCCTGCCTCTTCCAGTCAGCTGACTAGTTTGCCCGGCCCAGCCATTAACCTCTTCTGCACCAGTCCTCTGGGCCCAGAAGGTTCGGGCCTTAAAGGAGTGGGCCTGCTTTCTAGTGACAGGGCTAGGGTTCCCTGTTACAGTGTGCAAACTTTGAAAAAAGAAAGCTGTGTTTTCCCTGCCAGCATGATGCAGGGGATCAAGCAAACAATCAAAGAAGAGGTGAGTGCACGCCCGCAACAGAGGGAATAAAACACACAACACAAAAGGAGTGACACACACACACAGACCTTTTGCGGTACAGGAAAGATCAATATGAAGCGTGCTGGAAAGGCAGGTGCCAGGTCTTCTGGCAGGGGAGGGAGAGGGGGTACGGAGAGAGATAGAGCTGCAAGCCCCACCCCTCCCAAACACAGATGCATTCTCTTCCCAAGCAGCCATGACATCGGTGCTGCCAGTGGAAGCCAGGAAGAGGGAGCAGTGTCTGCACCTGATGTCCCTGCACCTGCACCACCTTCCCTCAGTTCAGAAGTGGGCACCAGCCATGGAATCAGTGTCTCCTTCACCCCAATGTCATCTCTCAGCGTGAGCTTCCCACTGCCAGAGGAGGAGCTGGAGCTGGAACCAGGGATGCTGAGCGCGCTGGCTCAAGCAATTCTGGGAACTGAAAGGAAATCAGAGCTTATGCTCCACACCCCTCAAATCTTCCCTAGACCCAGGTCTCCTCCGGAAAGTAGCATCTTGGAGGAGACTGAGGTTGTGGAGGCAAGTGGCTCAGCTGAGGCAGCTCCTCCTGCTGTTGAGCCTCAGCCTGCTGAGGAGTGGGATAAGGCAGGATCCTCAGCATCAACCCAGAAGTTGGGGAGTATGGTAGTGTAGGAGCATTTTCATCTGGAAGATGTTCCCAGGTTTGCCATCTGCCAGCACTGCCGAAGGCACATGAGCTGTGGCAAGAATGTGAGAACTTCTCCACCACAGCCATGCCGCTGCATCTGAGGAGGCACCATCCCCTTGCCCTTCTTCCTGCTCAGCCTGGCACCAGTGCGAGTGTGCTGAAAGGGAAGTCTCCTGCTCGCTCCAAAGCCTCCTTCCCCCCCAAAGCAAAGGCAGGCCACCCTGAACCAGTGGAGGAAAGGTGGACAGAAAGGGGGGCGCATTCCCAATGTGAGCGAAATCACCCAGAGCATTGGGGAGATGCTTGCTCTGGATAGCCAGCCCTTCTCCCTAGTTGAGCGGCCAGGATTCAAGTGGCTCATAGCACTTCTGGCCCCATTTTACAAAGTCCCCACATGCACCACCTTAAGCAGGGTGGTGGTGCCCTCCCTGTATCAAGCATGCAGGGAGTACTTGAGGGAGGAGCTGCGCAAGGCAGAGCTGCAGGTAGCCTTGCATTTCACCTCCGACATCTGGAGCAGCCAGGGTGGTGATCACAGCTACCTCTGCCTCATGGGGCACTGGCACGATCAGTCAGGCCATCAGTGGGCTCTACTGCAAGCCGAGGTGCTGGATGAGTCCCACATGGCAAGGGAGATCATGGGGGCCATGAACCGCATGGTGCAGGGGTGGCTCAT